>NW_008585413.1:392-3969 GCF_000691845.1 Merops nubicus | reverse complement strand
TCTTAAAAATGTCTTATTTTTTCCTTGATATTTTTTCTTAAAACTTTCTTAATATTTTTTATTTTCCTTATTTTTTTCTTAAAAAGCCTTAATTTTTTAGTTGTTTACGCTTTTTTCCTTTAAAAATTTGTTAATTTTTTGCTTGATTTTTTTGTCTTAAAAATTCCTTAATTTCTTATTTTCTTCCTTTTTTTCCTTTAAAAATGTGTTTATATTTTCCTTGATTTTTTTTTTCCTTAAAACTTCCTTAATTTTTAATTTGCTTCCTTTTCCTTTCCTTAAAAATTCAAAGTTCAGGTAAATAAGAGGAAACAGCCTCTAGTTTCCCCAGGGGAAGCTGAGCTTGGCCTTTAATTTCTTCCCCTGGAGGGTTGCCCAGGGCTGTGCCAGGCTGCCCAGGGCAGTGGTGGAGTCCCCACCCCTGGAGGGGTTTCAAGCCCTGGAGATGTGGGGTGAGGGACATGGGTTAGCCACCAGCCTACACCTGAGCCAACCTCAGAACATCCCATCCCATCCCATCCCATCCCATCCCATCCCATCCCATCCCATCCCATCCCATCCCCAGTCCTTTGTGGTGGCCTGGGCTGGGTTCACCCCTCTGCCCGTGGTTGAAGGGGGAGATCTGCCTTGGAGCCCAAGCGCTTTAATCCCAGGTGACTTCCCAGCACATTCCTCAGATCCTGAAGCAGGACCTGGAGAAAAACATCAGCAGGTGCTTTCCAGGCTGACCAAAATCTTCTGCAACATCCTTCCATTAAACCACATCTTCAGAAAGAAGCCTCAATATTACTGGGTCTCCTTTTAAAAAGAATAAACCTGGGGGTACTCTCTTTGTCTGACTAAAACTCACCTGCAGAGACTTTTGCAGAGCTGCACTGCTCTGCTGTGGTCTTTTTGCATGTCTATAGCCCAGGCTCAAGTCCTGCCTATTTCACTCTTTAACTCCTGCAGGTCCTTGAAAGTCTTTCTAACCCCTCCACCCTTCTCCATAGGCAGCATGGATGTTAAAATAAGGGAATTCCCAATTAATTCCCAACAGCCCAAAGGAGAACTGGATTGAAGATAGGATGTGGTGGCTTTTCAAAGTAATTATTTGGCACAAATACCCATGAATTCTCAGAGGTTAGAGAGAGATGTCTCCCCTGGCAGTGGGCGTCTCCCAGTCTTTTCCAGAAAATGGCAATGGCAAAGTGCAAACTGGGGTCTGAAAAACAGATGAGTTTATGGGGGTTTTTAGCTTGAAGATTTCATTCCTGCCTTTTAAAGTGGTTCTATGCTTAGGCTTCTGAGTCCCAGACAAACCCCTGCAGCAGCCAGCTGCTGCAGCAACGGTCTTCAAAGCTTCAAGGAATTGAGTTTTCCTGTGCAGGAGGATTTAGGGGAAAGTGAAATCCATCGCAGTCCCCCACTTCCTCAGCTGCCCTGCAGCCCGCACACGGAGCCCGTGGCCGTGCAGTACACCGGGAGCCGTGGTCCAGGCCCCTCCTGCCCCGCTGGGCTGCGCCGCACCTCAGCCTCAGCCCCTGCGTGAGCTGCTGGCCGGGGCCACCGCAGCGCGACGGGACGCTAGAGCAGGACCATAAACCTGGGCAAACTGGTGCTGCGTCGCCCTCTGCAGACTGGCAGGCAAGAACCGCCATGGGCTGAGGGACGAGATGCGGAATTAGAGCGGAGCTGGGTGACAGATTCCCCTGCCCGGACGCTCTCTGCAGCCGGGGCGGGGCGGGGGCCGACGGGCGCCTCTGGAGAGCCCCAAGTGCGCCGGGCCCCCGGGGGGAGACTGCACAGGCAGGGACAAAATATCACAAACACACCCACACCGTTATTTCTCTATAATAATTCCCACTCCCTGAAAAAATTAAACCCACGTGAAAGGAAGAGGCCAGCTTTTCTTTCACAAGACCAAGATGACCACATCAGAACAGGTAAAATTCCTCCCTAATGGCATTCTTGTGGGAACCTGTAACAAGCTGCCACAGTGTGGAGCATCCATCCATACGTGTGCACGCACACGGGGAAGAGGAGACAAACCTTTGCCTGTATTTGCTGAGGAACCCAGAGCCAGCTCCCAGCACCCACTTGATGTCCTCCTGGGGTTTTTGCTCCCAAGGCATCAGCTAAGCCTCAGCATCGGGATCTCCACACTGGCTCCACAGATGCTTCTTTCTCCAGTGCTTTATCAGCCCACTGGCTCTTCAGGAATGACCCAGGTTTTGCATTTCCTCCCCTGACAAAGCCACCCTTCAGGTGTCACACAAGCTCAAGGAACAAAAGGCCTCCAGGAATGGATCGAGTATGCGTTAAACCAAGGCCCTCAGAGCAACAAATGGAGCTGGGCACAAGCTTACAAGTTGTTCTTTTAATCACCACTGCTGAATTCACGTAGTGGGTTTGCTGGTAGGCATTGCATGGTTAAGTTAGCAAAAGATCTGTCACTAGCCTGAAAATTTTATTGTCTTTAATTGCAATTAAATGTATGCACAGAGGCATCATGAGAGCAGAGGGGACAGAGCAGGAAGCTGCTTGAGGGGGAAAAGGCAAAGCTTTCAGCTTACACTAATGAGCTTAATTTAAGTATTCTTTTGTAAGTTTGCTCTAGGGCTATGCATGTAAATTTAGTTCTAAAATGAAGTAATCTTTCATGCAGAGACACCTCTCAACTTCTCTGTCAGATCCCAGGACAAGGTGGGCAGCACCGTGCTCACCCACCCTAGCACAAAGGCCAAAGGAAGGGAGGCCCTGAAAAAAGGGGAAACAAATTCAGAATGACCTCAAAAAGGCCATGGGGAAATGGTGATAAAGAAGAAGGGAAAACAAGGCACATGTCACCACCGGACTCCTCTGTGAGTCAGCCCTGAGCCCGAGCATGCACCCGAGCGGCCGCACCTCCCACGCCGGGAGACCTCTGCTGGCTCCCCGGAGCCCACACGCCTTCCTCAGCGCCGTGTGCCTTGGCTTGCTCGGCCCCGCTCTGCAGCCTCCTCTGCACTGGGGTGTATCTCGGTGAGCAGCCCAGCCCGGTCTCGCTTGCTGGGGAAGGGGCAACAGATCTCTCCTGAGATGCCTTTTGTTGCTCCCGGAGTGAAGGCAGCCAAAGGGACATGACAGAGATTGAAGCTGGTAACACCTTGGCACAGCTACCTGGTTTGTAAATCTATTTTTTCACCAGCACAGACCAATTCTCAGTGCTTTGGCCAGGGCAGGAGAGCTGCTGAAAGCCCACGTGACATAAACCACTCTGGAATCGCCAGCAAACATTAGACTTTGCCCTTTGGAGGCTCTCGATGTGGGTGGTGGAGCAGGAACTAAGAGCAGCGAGTTGCCAGCTGTGGCCGGATAGGAAATGACACGTTTGCAGTTGGGCCAGATGACAGACATCTGATTTCAAATTACCTGGTGGGCCGAGGGTTGGTGCAACCTCTTGCCAGCATTCACTCGCTTCCTAACACTAGTGGTCTTCCTGAGAGCATCATGCTGTGCAAGAAGGGCAGAGGGATCCTTCGCTGGCCACAGCACCCCACCCACCTGCCTGCCAGGCAGCACCAGAGCCAGAAGCTTGTGCCAACCCAAAACTGGT
>NW_008585413.1:0-361 GCF_000691845.1 Merops nubicus | reverse complement strand
GGGTCAGGTAGCACCCAGGAGCACAAGGACTCTTCTAGCAACCCCTCTGTGTGGACAACCCTCGCTTTCGTGGGAGGGAATGGGGAAGAGGTTCACCCTCTGGCATTCGACTCTCTTCTGGGCACTAAGGAGGGTGGGTTGTAGCTCTCAGAGCTCTTGTGGTGGTCAGTTACCATCTCCTCCAGAAGGATAATGAAAGCAACAGGGGGGAAACTTCTAGTGCCCCCCCGGGATGCTGCGCTTCCCAGCCTGTGCCACCATCTCCTCTGCCAGCGTCAGCAGCTGCGGGTGGGAAAAATGGAGCTGGCCTTCTGCCTCTGGTTCATTTGCAGCCCATTGAAACATTAATTAATCTTCATGC
>NW_008585412.1:937-1201 GCF_000691845.1 Merops nubicus | reverse complement strand
GAAGGCACTGGGATTGCTCAGCCTGGAAAAGAGAAGACTCCGGGCGGAACCTCAGAACTGCCTTCCAGCACCTGAAGGGAAGCTACAGGAAGGCTGGAGAGGGACTTGTCACCAGAGTGTGCAGCAACAGGACAAGGGGAAATGGTTTTAAACGGAAATAGAGTAGGTTTCAACTAGATGTTAGGAAGAAGTTCTTCCATCTGAGGGTGGCAAGACTCAGAAACAGATTGCCCGGAGAGGTTGTGGGTGCCCCCTCCTGGAGGT
>NW_008585412.1:0-200 GCF_000691845.1 Merops nubicus | reverse complement strand
ACTGAGCTGCAAGCTCATCTTAACCTTGCTTCTTCCTCACCCAAATCCTGCTGCTCCTCAGAGTCAGTGGAGGAGCGTTTGGGATCAATATCCCAGCACTGCTGGGACAGGACTTCCAAGTGCTCACAGTTGACGCGAGCCTCATCGGTGGAGAAGACCCTTGACCCGATGGGGATGGGTGAGAGCACAGACCCCTCGAC
>NW_008585411.1:9058-11788 GCF_000691845.1 Merops nubicus | reverse complement strand
GGGGGGGCCTCTGCTCTGCCCGGGGGTGTGGGCAGGTCCGGAGAGTGGGTGTTACCTGCTGGATGCCAGCCCCGAGTGCTGCCTGCTCTCCCTGGCACAGCCCGGGGCTCACCTGGCTTGGCCATGGCCGGTTCCCCCTGCTGCTGCTCCTGCCCTTCCTCTGGGCTCAGATGGTACCTTTTTAATCACCTGCTCGACAAACCCAGACAGGCTGTGAAGTGCTTCAGCAAGCCCCAAAGCCATCATCCATTTGCCTTCTTGCCTGTTAGCCACCCACATTCCCACAGTGGCACTGGCAGAGAAAGTCTTCTGGTGCTGTGAGTGCCCCAACAGGGAGCAGCCCCAGCATGGCAGGAGCCTGTGCCAGCCATCACAAACACCCCCAACACCTCCAAATTCCCCTCCTGAGAGCTGTCTGCAGCCTGGAAACTAGACCTCCCTTCCCTGCCTATCCTGAGAACTTCTCTCCCTGGGAAAATCTTTTTTTTTTCCACAGGTTTTCCTCTGTGAAAACCCTCCGAGGTTTTAGCTGGAGCCTGATGAGGGGGAGCCTGTGAGCTCCAGCACAGCCAGGGGTCTTGCAGAGGGCACTGAAGGTGGTTCCCAAAGGCACAAGAGCAGAGGGTGCAGCCCAGGCGTGGCTCTGCCAGGGGAGGGGGTGGCCTCCCCGGGGTGGGCTCCCCACACCCAGGGACCCTCAGACCCCCTTCCTGCCTGGCCGGGGGTCTGTAGGGAGGGGCTGGGTTTGGTGAGCTGGTTTTCTGGGGGAAAGTGTTGCTGTAAGTGGTTAGGGCAGGTACCAGCTAACATGTTAAGAGCTGTTGTAACAAAAAAAATCTATACTAGTTGTTTGCTAAAATGGCAGTAATGAATTGAAAAATAATACAAGCTGATCAAGGCAGCTGCTCCGAGGCGTGTTAGGAGCCTTAGCCCGGCTCCTCAGCTCAGCTGGGTCACCAGACACAGTAAAATCTATTTGGAGAAGATAGAAATGTAATTTCTCTCTGCCCTATCAATTTAAATAAATTATCTATTAGATTAGCTGCACTTAAAACAAAACAAGAAATCAATCCCCCCAGCCCCGGCTGCTATTAAATTGTGTTTTGCACCACTAAACCTGTAATTACCAAAGGTCCCCACGGAAGGAGAGCTGCGAGGTGCTGCGGGTGGGCTCGGGCTGTGCTCCCCCAGTGTGGGGAGGGGGACAGACCCTCTGCCCACCTGCCTGTCCCGAGCTGTTCAGACCCTGCCACACCAGTGGAGCCTGAGGTAATTCATGGTCCCTCGGGTGCCTGGGCTCTCATGGGCAGCCTGGCCCTAGCCTGGGAGAGGGGCCGAGGTTGGGGCTGGCTGTTGGAATTTCCCCTGCACATCCCTGGGGATTCCTCCTTGGAAGTACCTAAACTCCTGGGGCAGGCAGGTGGTGTGTGACCCCCCTGTACCCCTCACCCCCAGATTGCTTCTGCAGAGCGAGAGCCCTGCCCGAGAGTGTGGGCTGGGTGCAGGCAGCCTGTCGAGCAGAGTGGGATGGAGCAGAGATCCCCTTGGAAAGCTGGGGGGGACAGGCATCCCTGGGAGGGGGCCAGGCATCCCTGGGAGGGGGCCAGGGGGGGACAGGCATCCCTGGGAGGGGGACAGGCATCCCTGGGAGGGGGCAGGTTTGTGAAGCAGCATTTCAGATTTGGCTGCTCCCTTTTTTTTTTTTTTTCCCCTGCTGAAGCTGCTGCCTTGTGCAAACCTGCTCAAGCTTCTCAGATAAATTAGCATCTAGGGGATTTTTTCCTCTACATTTTGTGCGGTTGCATAAGAGGGAAGAACAGAGGAGCCCAAGTAGCAGATTGCTTTGTAGAGAAGCATGAAACAGCCACAGACAGAGCTGCTGTCTCTGGGCTGCTAACAGATCCCATGCGTTCAGCTGGATGGAGCTCAGCGTGTGATCTGGGCGTGCTGGGGATTGTCTGGGTGAGCGTGGGCAGGACGGGGAGACCAGGGGGGCTCTTCCAAATATGGCTGGTGTCCCAGTTTGCTTTTTTCTGTCCCTGCAGGCTGCCCAGCCCTGTCCCTCCCTCGCCAGGCCCTTGCCCGCTGTTCCTGGTCTCTGCCCCTTCTCCATTTCTTGTAGGGGTTGGAGAAACCCCTTTGCAAAGAGACCAAAGGAGGCTCAGGATGTGACTGTGAGGGAGCTGGGGACGCTGCAGGGGCTTCCCAACGGGTGCCATTCCCAGCGAGAGGAGGAGGAGGGTATCAGTATCCACTCAGCTGCTGCTCTCCCTGACCTCACCCCATTGATCTGTACCGATCCCAGGCTGATGAGATGCGTGAGGCGATCGATGCGCTGCAGCTTCGCCCGTGGATGGAGGGAGGCAGGGTGAGGGTATGGCATTTAAACTCTCCTGTCCCCTCCTGCGGGTCCCCCCTCTGCTGGGGCTCAGGGCTCCCTGCTCAGGTCCCATTGCTGCCTGGGGACAGGCCAGTGGCTCCTGAATCACGCTTGTCCCTCTGACCACGCATCCCGGGATGTCCCCTGCTGAGCCTGTCCCACCCGGGCATGCCACCAGCCTCATCCTCAGAGTTACCTCCCTTGGGGACAGTGGGAGCGATGCCATCGGGCTCCTTGAGCAGCACCGTGCCCCACCCCTCCCCAGCCCTTCCCGAGGTGAGTCTGGCCCAGCATGGGCTCTGCTCTGCCCCTCGTGCCACCTGCAGCCTCCCCCAACCCCGCATCAGTGA
>NW_008585411.1:7274-8871 GCF_000691845.1 Merops nubicus | reverse complement strand
GGGCCAAGAGCCTGGGAGCGGCTGTGCCAGGGGAGCACTGGGCTGGAAGTGCTTTCATAACCCTCAGCCAGGAGTGATTTTTCTGGCGCATAAGTAATGTAGGTAAATAGGATTATCTGACAAAAGGCAACGGCACAATAATAAACATCCTGGCAGGAGCGAGGCGGCGGCCGGGCCCCGGCCTGGGCCCCAGCTCCCATCAGTGCAGAGCCCTGGCCGTGCCAGGCGCCTGTGGGTGGCATGTCCTGCAGGCTGGGCTTGGCGGCGCTGGAGGCACGGCAGCGACTGGCACAGAGGTACTGGGGCTTCTGGGGAGGTGACGGGTTTGGGTGTTCAACCCGTGGAGCTCGGTGCCAGGAAGCAGCATGTGCCCAGCCAGGCGAGGGGCTCGCTCCAGAGCGTGGCCCTGTGTGGGCAGAAGGGGCAGGTCTCCAGCCCAGACCCTCGAGAGGAGGCTGGGGACGGGCCTGGGTGTGCCAAGCCCTGCCAGCCGTGCCAAGGGCTCTGCCCTCACCTGCCAGGGAGTTTCATTCCTCCACCCCGCAACCCAGGGTCCACCCTGGCCCCCCCGACCTGTCCCAGCTGGGTCAGACTGAGCCCTGCTCCCTGTGTGGGCAGAAGGGGCAGGTCTCCAGCCCAGACCCTCGAGAGGAGGCTGGGGACGGGCCTGGGTGTGCCAAGCCCTGCCAGCCGTGCCAAGGGCTCTGCCCTCACCTGCCAGGGAGTTTCATTCCTCCACCCCGCAACCCAGGGTCCACCCTGGCCCCCCCGACCTGTCCCAGCTGGGTCAGACTGAGCCCTGCTCAGCGTGCTGCTGGGGCAGGCTTGGCTGCACTTTTTTTGGGGAGCAGAGTGGTGGGAGACCCTCCACTGGGCAGGAGATAGCAAACCAGGTCTCTGGCTGGGAGGAACCACGGGTGAAGCTCCCGGTGGTGTCTGAGGGGGGTGAGGCTGTTGCAGGCAGGGGGGGCTCTGCCCGTGTGCTGCCCACGCTCTGCAGTGCTCTCCTCAGGATGCTGCAGGACTGAAGGCACTAAAGTCCCCCCTGACTTCGTTACGGTGACAGAGACTGAGTCTCCTCTAGCAGGGAAAGGCTCTTTAGCTGCATTCACAGCCTGAGATCTGATGAGAAAGATGAAAGAAATCAGTCTCCTCCACATCACTCACCTGAGACTCCGCCAGACTTGCTGCAATTAGGAAAATTCACATCGAAGGCTTCATTTGTAAAGGACCAAAATATGAGAAAATGTTCGGTCCAGAGGGAAGCAGAGAAGGAATTTAAACCTCCTCTCATCTTTCATATTTGCCTTCTCCCACTCCTATCTTGGCAGCCCCAGTATTTTGCTTTGTCTCCTTCAGGTGACTAATCATTAGACTAATTAGTTGCTAATCAATGTTTAATTAAAACTTAGCTGTTAATTACTGGGGGTGCTACTGTAGGTTGGATATGAAATGTTATGGAAACATTTTTAAGGGCAGTTTCTAGGAGGTTGGTCTCTCTCCCTTGTCCCAGGTGTGTCCCGTGGTCGGGGTGCCCTCCCCAGGGGCACTCCCCTCACCTGGGACCCGGCCGTGGGGAGGGTGGCTCGGGGGCCTC
>NW_008585411.1:0-7250 GCF_000691845.1 Merops nubicus | reverse complement strand
GCTGCCCCATCCCTGGCACCATCCCAGGTGAGGTTGGCCGGGGCTCTGAGCACCCTGCTCTAGCTGCAGATGTCCCTGTCCCTGCAGGGGGTGGGACTCTGTGACCTTTAAAGCTCTTTCTCAACCCAAACTGGTCTGTGATTCGGGATGCTGGTGAGCCCCCAAGAGCGGGGGGGATAGTTCCCATTCCTGTATCCCCCTGCTCAGCCTCTGTCTGTTCCCTCCAGCCTCTCAGAAGGCCGAGGCCGGGCAGCTGAGCTGCTCTCTGGAGACAGGGGCTTTGTCATGCACCCTGCTCTGCGTGCAAGAGCCCGGAGGTTTTTCCTGCACAATCCACTGGAAAGAGCCCGTTAAATATTCCATCAGCGATGGGTATGTAGGTCACCCAGGTGTGCTGCTGCCTCCAGGTACCTGCTCATTTCAGCCCTTGGTGGGGAGCCTGCGTCTGCTCATAAATTCTGTGGCTGCTTCTCCCTCCCCGTGCCCTTCTGGAGTGGGGGCTGGCGTGCCCAGGAACGGGGGCTGGCCCCATGGATCTGGGGGCTTTGTGCAGACCTGGAGAGATTGCCAGGGCTGGGAGTACCACGCTTTGTTCAGGAGCACTGGGCTGCATATAGCTCCAGAGGGTGGTGGGCACCTGGGCAGTAGGGGTCAGAGGAACACCCTCAGGCTTGGCTGGGACCCCCAGGACCCCACCACCGAGGACCCTCCCTCCTGGGGGGCTGTGCTGGCCTGGGGGGAGCGGGGGCTCTGCGGGTGCTGGACCGACACTAATAATGCGATTTACATTCTCCCCGCTCTTCACCTTCCTTATTTCACTTTACTTGTCATTTTATGGCCCATTTTAATTTCTTGCGAGCAGACCCACAGGATAATAAGGTCTGGTGCTGCAGAGGGTCCCGAGGCAGACGCTGTGTCTCCATGCAGACGCAGAGGCTGGGAGCGTGGCTGCTGTGCCTGTGTCTGGGTCAGGCGGTGCCGTGTTCAGTCACCCGGGGAAGAGCCGGGGCAGAGACGTTGGGTGGCTCAAGAGGAGCTGACGTGCTGGTGCCCATGGGAGAACCAGCTCCTGGCTTCTGTGCCAGGCGTTTCCTGTGTCCCTTCTCTGAAAACGGGCAGCTCTTCCAGGTGCTGCTGAGCCTAGCTGGGTTCCTGTCACCCCGGTGGTCTTTGCTGCGGAGATGGGTGCTGTGAGGCTCCAGAGCTCGCCCGACCGAGGCACTGGACAGGCACAGTGGCTGCCAGGGTGATGTCCCCATCCCGGGCTGTTCCCCACATTGACTTACTCTGCTGGAGCATGGGCTGGGTGCTGCAGGGTGGGGGCAGGTGAGGGTGAACTCTTTGTTCGCTTGCTTGATGCCACTGGGTCTGGGTTTTTCTGGAAAAACAATTCTCTTTCTTTCCGCCTGCTAGTTAGAGAAAGGTGCTGACAACAGACCAGGGCTTGGGTGGTTTGGATGGTGACAATGCAAGGGAAGGAAGCTATGTTTAGAAATAATTGCCTCGTCTTTTGGAGAGGTATTAGTGCCTCCATGCTGGCAGTTACAGGAATTAGCTGAAGGTATTGGTGACATAAATACAGAAGGAAAATTATTGCTACTTATAATCACTTTCATGTGTATGAGAGCGAAAGAGACATTATCAGAGCAGAGAGAGGAGAAGGAAACCAGGAGCCAGAGGAGCAGGAGCTCTGGGGTGTCCAGGACAAGGCTGGCACGTCCTCAGGCTCTGCTCTGGATGGCAGAGACCTGCGGCTGTGGGGCTGAGGCTTTGTTGGTCCAGCTCCACGCCAGCCCTGGTGGCTCCTGCTCTACCGAAGAGAGGTGCTGGCTCTGCCCAGGGTCTGAGCCAACCTCTGGGGCAGGGTCAGGAGGGACCCACAGCACCAGATGGCACCATCCTGCCGTGCAAAAGGTGCTTGGTGTGGCGAGGCTGATCCAGGTGAGCAGCACGGGGAGGATGTGCAGCCAAGGTGAAGGTTCCCTGTGGCAAAGTCCTCCCGTCCCTGGCTCCTGGTGCACCCAGCCCAGGCTCCTCTTTGGAGGGAGGGGTGAACGAGGGGGGGTTAAGAAGTTTCAACATTTTGGCTGTTAAAGTGGGACTCGATGAGGGTGTGTGAGGCTGTAAGGCCCCATGCAGGTGGGTGCTCACTGGAGGGGCAGCAGCGGGCGTGGAGGCGGCTGTGGATGGGAGCGGGAGGATCCTCCTGCAGCAGAGCCCCTCGGGAGCCTGCTCCCCTCTGGCTCCTGCTGCTGCTGCTCTGTCACAGGAGCACCCGAGGGTGTGGCTGTGGCTCCAGCACTGCTCTGCTCACCCGCTGTTTGTTTCTCTCTGGCTGGGGCTCCTCGTGGGCAGCGTCCCTGCCCTGCCCAGCCCTGCCCGGCCCCCAGTGGCGCAGGGGGCTGCGAAAAGTAAACTCACAAGTTGGGAAGGAACAGATCTCTGATGAAACAAGGCCATTCACGCTCTCAGATATTAAATTCCATGCAGAATATTAAATAATTTCCTCTTCAGTGATCCCAGTAAATTTAATTAGCTCTCGTTGCCCCGATAGAGTTGTCTCTGCGATCCCCAAGTGCTGCGTGTGGAGCGAAGGGGAGCTCAGCCCCTGGTCACTGCTGCACCCCTGCTCTGGACAGGGCTCCAGCCACCTCCCAGCTCGGTGCTGGGGCTCCTCCAGAGCAGGATCCGGCCCCAGCTGCAGGGATGGGGAGGAGGGGGATGTCCACGGAAGCCCCATTCTCTCTGGTCCAGCTCCTGGCACCTTGGCTCATTTGGGGCAGGTTTTGGAGATGTTGTTGGCTTGGATTTGGTCAGAAAGCAGCATGAGCTGCTGTGCCAGGAGGGTGAAGGTCTGGGGAAAGGGAGGAACCTGCTCAGGGCTGGGGAAGACCAGCAGGGTTTGGGTGACTTGTCCAGGACCTTTTCTGTGGCCACTTGAGAGCCAGGTCCCAAAGTAGGAGTGATGAAAATTGTACAAGTGCTTGACTCTAAGTAGCAGTGTTTGCTGAGGATGATTTTGGGGTGTTTTTTTTTTCTTGTGTTTGTTTTTTTAACTTTTAGAACCTCAGAGCAAAGAGGGAAAAAAAAAATCCCTTCCTGCTGGAAGCGGCTAATAGCGGGTTATAAATGTGTCCCTGGCATGGTTCATTAGCTGCTGTGACATATTGAGAGCTACGAGCGGTATGATACCAGCAAATCAATTCAGAATTTAATCTGAAAGAGAACGTGGGGAGGTCGGATCATGCAACATGTTACCAAACATTTCTCCTCAGCTGAAATAGAGCAGCTCTGCTCTCCCCGTGCTCCTCCTGCCTGGTTGCTCTGTGAAGTGCAAAATAAATAAATAAACAACTACCTGATTTACTGATGATTAATTTGCATAATTAGTGCTGTGTCAAATCACTTCACTGAGGTGCAAGGTGCACTTTGCTGGAGGTGTTTGCATGGACAGCTTTCCAGGGTTACTCGAGCTCACCTTATTCCACATTTAATCCTCCCATGGACGTAGCATCAGTGGCAAAGAGATTTCAGAGTCGAAAGGGGGGTCGAGAGGCCTGCCAGCCTTCTTGTGCCCTGTCCTGCTGTTGGAGCAAATGCCCTTCCCTCAAAATATGTGTGGCAGCGGGTGGCCCTGGCCCTGGAGCCAGCAATGAGCTCAGACCCAGCTATGCCCACTGGCACAGACCTGCAGGCTCTGGCCAACGGCAGCTCCTGGGAGAGTGGCAGCAACATGATGGCTGAATCCTGGCCATCCCCTGGCCACTTGCTGTTCCCCACGGCTCTGGGCCAGGGGTGCTTTGGGAAGGTGCTGGGAGTGGACAGCTGGGAGAAGCATTTTCCTCAGGCTGAGGTCAGAGCTGGGAGCTGAGCTGGGGCAGAAGCAGTGATGGGGCCCAACCCACAGTGCCTGGGAAGGGGGAGTGCCCGAGCGGCTCGGCAGCACCCGCTGCCGTGTGTCCCTTGCTTTTTACAGGACTTTGTGCACGGTGTTTCCCAACACTGAGCACTGCTGGTGCTGTGGAGGCGACCGCCTGGCGTGGGGGAAATCCCAGCAGCGAGGCTGGCAATGCCTCCCTCCCTCCTCAGCCTCCTTCCCTCCCTTTTCAGCCTCCTTCCCTCCCTCCTCAGCCTCCTTCCCTCCCTCCTCAGCCTCCTTCCCTCCCTCCTCGGCCTCTGGCTCCCGGGCAGGGGCTCAGGGGTGAGCACAGGGATGCCTGCAGGCTCTTTTCTCTCCCTCCCCTGGAAGAGGTGGCGAAGCACCCCCCAGGTGAAGTGTTGCAGCCAGGACAGCAGCACACTCAGCGCTGGAGCACGCCGTGGGCAGCCCTGGTTGCAGCCCCTCGCTCCTTCCCCCCCAGTAATGGATATCAGATTGTTCCACTGATCTTGGCATTGTTTTAGTAATTGACTGATGCAATGCAATGTTCACTGATTTAATAAGTTTGTTAGTATAATAGAGGTTCAGGATTTTGCTGTTAATGTGCAGTGACAATTACATTTTAGATTTGCTCATTATGTTGCATAACTTAGCTATGAAACCCATCGTAAATTATATTTAAAAAAGCATTATTCCAGAGCACGTTAGCATGGCTCTGCCTTCTCCTCTCGCCAGCGCTGGCGAGTGCTTTGCAGGCTGAGCGTGTTCCTGTGCAGACGTGTGCTCTGCTCCTCCCCGGGTATTGCACGTTCCGCTTCAGGATTTTTGGGTCAGGGCATCTGACGCTTGCCAAAAAAGAATAGCTGGGTCCTGCCATGTCATCCCACCCCCTCCATCGCAGCTGAGGATGGTGCAGGTGCCCGGTGTTCTGGTGGCTCTCTGGGGGAAGCTCCATCTGGCACCATGCCTGGTGGGCACGGGGCTCTGTGCCAGCGTGGCACCTGCGCAGGTAGGATGGGCACCGGTGCTGGTGGGTGCGGGTGAACCTCCCAGCAGGGCCAGGCCCGAGCTGCTGGTGCTGTGTCAGAGCTGGATATGCTGCAAATGTCCCCTTTGACTTGGGCAGAGTCATGAGGAGGGGCTGGGCTTTGTTTAGGCACCTCAGAGTCGACGGTCCCCAGGAGTTTGAGCTGTTGGGGAGGACTTGGAGGAGCTGCTGCCTCCTTGTCTCGCGTCTCTTCCCAATACCAAATGGCATCTGTGGCCTCATGCGGGTGATTTTGCAGATCCAGGACTGGCTGCTTGGCACTGTCCCTGCTAGGGCTCTGCAGGGGGACTAATGGGGATGTGATGCTCAGCCCTGGGGACTGGGAGGATCCTCAGGATCTGGGCTTTTCTGTGTTCCGTGTTTACAGCATCTGCATTCAGGAAAAACCCAAGGCAGAGCCCCAACAGGTCTTGCCAGCTCTTTACTCCAGCCACGGTTATGAGGAGGAAAACCTCATCACTGTTAAGGATGAAACCAAAAAAGCAGCAGTAATGTAACAACTCTGAGTGCCTCTCAATGAAGGCCCTAAATGGCAAATAGACTGTGAAATAAGCTAAGAAAAAAAGAAAACCAAGTATTTTTTCAGATTAGTCTTTGTTCCCTCTGGTTCATGTAACAGCCTCGCCAATCCCCTCCCACGGCCGGGATCAGCCGCTCACCCTCCCAGAGCCCCACGGGCAGGTCCCCCCCGGGGGCTCCTCTCCCGGCGATTCCTGGGAGCCCTGGCTCGGCTCGGCCGGTCCCGCTGGGCAGCACGGGTTGCCTAGCAATGCCCAGCATCTCTCCTCCAGCGCCCCCCTGCCCGCTGCCCGGGCACACGGCCGTGCCTCCCACGGCCGGGATCAGCCGCTCACCCTCCCAGAGCCCCACGGGCAGGTCCCCCCCGGGGGCTCCTCTCCCGGCGATTCCTGGGAGCCCTGGCTCGGCTCGGCCGGTCCCGCTGGGCAGCACGGGTTGCCTAGCAATGCCCAGCATCTCTCCTCCAGCGCCCCCCTGCCCGCTGCCCGGGCACACGGCCGTGCCTCCGGAGCGGGCACCGGTCTCGTTTCTAGGAGCCGGTGTCAACGGGGACCCGGCTCGGAGGCTTGAAAGGCAGAGGGAATTTTGCAGCGCCGCGCTCTCCCGCGTCCCCCGTTCCTCGTTCTCCAAATCTGCTGCCTAAAGCATCTTCAGCCTCAATGAACCGTGAGGAAACAGCCCAGCGGGGCACAGCAAGGAGCCGTCCTGGCCCCGCGCTGCCTTTGTCTGGCAGGTCTGGGGAACAAGGGCTGCTGCCGCTCGGCCGCGGGGGCTCGTGCGTCCTGGAGGGCTAAAAATATACACATTTATCATGCAAAATGGATGTGGAGCTGTAAGAGGTGCATTTGGTGCGTTTGACAGTCCTCATTCACGTTCTGGCTCTCTGTAGCCCTGATGATTTTCTCTAGAGTGTTCCTCAGAGCCCTTAGGAGGGAAGTGAAACTGCGTTTGGAGGGGAAGGGGGGAGCCGTGCCTCTTTTAAGGGGGCACGTGGATGCTGTGGGATGCTGGTAATGTGTCATGGGTGGGCCCTGGGCTGAGTTCACAGGCAGTAAATGGTGGCACAGACAAACTGCAGGTATTCCAGATAGTTCTCTGGAAACGTAACTTCTGGACCTCCACCATAGCCTTAACTATTTGGAACCACAAATAGGTCATCTGAGCCAGAAAAAGGTGCTGAGCCCCACCTGGTAATTCCATCAGGTCTCTGAGGAGCTGGGGGACATCCCTTGGGCTCAGAGGGTCTTGGGCCACCTGGCCACGGCTGGTAACAGGGACCCCGGGTGCCAGGGCAGTTTGGAGATGTGGCAGCTCCCGCAGCGAGCCAAGGAGAAAGGGCAGGACAGCAGCAGCTCTGACAGCCTGGGGTTTGCAAAATCTGATCGTGCCGGTCTGCCCCGTGCTCAGCCAGCTTCCCGCAGGGGAGGGACACGGGAGGAGGACAGAGGAGAGCCGGGGATGCCCGAGGTCTGCCGCTGCATCATGCTCCAGGAAGGTCTCCTGCTCCCAGCTGCTGCGGGAATACCCGATCCCTGCCCAGCAGTCCTTAAATTAGACACAAAGAGAAGGAAGGGTGGGGGCTGAGACATGCCGAGCTTCAGTGATCCAGGGTATGCTGCAAACCTACAGCCCAGGGGCTCCCTGCGCTCCTGCAGTCTTCCCAGTTTTTGCAACAAGGAGCAGAAAACTCCTTCCTTGCTGAGTCCTGACAGGGGCGGAGGTGGGCCCGGGCATCTGACCTACCCCTTGGGCATCTGACCTACCCCTTGGGCATACGACCTACCCCTTGGGCATACGACCTAC
>NW_008585410.1:0-474 GCF_000691845.1 Merops nubicus | reverse complement strand
TAAAAATTAAATAAAGTTATGGTGGTGATGTAGTATTCCTCTTAGTTCTGCATACAGGATAGAACCTGGAAAGCTGGTTTGTGACAGACATACACTCTTGGTGAAGTGACTGTGATGTTTGCCCTTGTTCAGAGAAGGACACTTTGGAGGGAGGAAAAAAAAACAGAGTATTCATATCCTTAGGAACTTGCTACAAATTTTTACATTTCTTGAGGATTGTCTTCCTTTGAGTTTGTGGCTAAGGAGGTTTTTGGGGAGAGAAGAGGAACTGAGGCTGGAAGGTACTCATCTCAGATCCTGAGAGCCCTGAGTATTTATTTATTAAATGCCAAGTGAGAATGGTAACTGGGGACACCCTGGTATAGCTGTTTTCTTCTGACACTGGCTGTTGTGCAGAATCACAAACGGGGTATAAATAGAGAGCAGGCTGATCTGCTCTGGAGCAGCGGAGTTGCTCAGGAGTCTCACTGAGTG
>NW_008585409.1:905-1158 GCF_000691845.1 Merops nubicus | reverse complement strand
GCACACCAGGGAAAGGCCCCCTTTTTTTTTTAAGACTGTAGCCCCTCAATACCATTTGACTTTGGAAAGAGGATGGCAAGGGGAAACTGAGGAGCCTGGTGAAATGCTGGGGTTTGAACCCTGAGCCCCAAATTAAGGTTGACATAGGGGTGATTCCCACAGCCCTATGTCAACCTTATATATAAGTGGTGAGTTTGCCTTATAGCTTCCCCCCAGGGTGCGGCCGGCACCGCCGGGAGCGGCCGAAGGCGCA
>NW_008585409.1:0-851 GCF_000691845.1 Merops nubicus | reverse complement strand
TCTGGCTGGGGAGTGGATGCACTTCACAGAGCTTCCTGGTTGAGGAAGGACCTCCCAGCTCTCCTGGAACTGGGCCCTGATAGGCTTGGACCTTTGCAAACGTGGGCTAGGAGGGTGAGAGCTGGCCATGTGGCCACCTTTATCCTATGTGCTTAATCTGTTGACCTGGCTGTTTCCCATTCCATCTGTGGAAAGCCTTGGTTCTTTATTTGTCCCGCCTATTGTCAGTCAGGTGATGTTGTTGTTGGGGTCGTTGGGGGTGATGTTGATTGTGTGTGAACTAATTGACTTGTTTGGACCCCCAGTGATTGTTCATGGAATGTCTTTTCTATATTCAATACAGTTCACTTACTGGTTTGTCTTTCTGCTGGTTGTGTCATTCATGTTAGGCCTAGTAATTGGCAAAACACCTGGGCAGAAGTTGTTGAAGCAGCATCTCAAAGGACAGTGTCACGGAAGCACTCAGGAAACAAGAAGACAGCACAAAATGGGTTTTATTGCAGCCAAAGTTGCCCAGCACTCCTGACAAAAATAACTTTGGATGTCTGTTGGGAATATATCTGCTACACAAGTAACATAAAGAAAGATGGACCAAAATGGGCATGCACGTGTGCATAAAGGGGAAACCTCCCACACAAGAGTGCTCATGTTACTACTCTCCCAAAGGGAGAGCGAGGCTCAGTCGGTCTGTGGAGGTTCGGCCATGGAAGTATCCTTGGATGGTGTGTCCAAGGGGAGAATCCAATTGCCAAGACTGCAACTTTGCCAAGAACCATCTCCATAGGCTCTTAGGTGGTGCCACACTTATACCCTGGTCAAGGGTGCCCTGTGGTCATTCTGACTGGCTGAGG
>NW_008585408.1:0-4060 GCF_000691845.1 Merops nubicus | reverse complement strand
GAGCCACGGCTTCAGCTTCCCAATAAACTAATTTTAGGTGCTCAAGTAGTGACTTCCACCAGGTAAGTGAGAAAAATTTCTTTATGATCCTGGGAACAAGAGAATAATATGATGCTTTCATGTTTAATGTAACTTATTTTTATAAACAATACAAAGTCTAGACATGAACCAAGGGTCTCCATTTTTTAAAAAAAAATTATTCAGGATGCATCTAGTTCACATCTGTAAACCACTCACCAAATAAAGGAAAAGGTGATGCTTCTCTTAAAATAATTTCATCCACTTTACATAAGCTATTTCCAAAGCACCTCCTTTACCTGCACCTCCACTCCCCGACGGGTATTACCGTGTATAGGCCGCTCATGTGCAGAACAACGAAACCAGCTCACAGCCCTGTCCCCTCCTGACCCGACAGAAAGGAAAGCTGAGGCAGGAGATCTGTGTGGCACTGAGCAGGGGCAGAACCTGGCTGGGGCCAGAGACCCTCAGCAGCAGCCAGCACCGGGGCTGTGCCAGTTCCATGGGCACACAGCTTCTCTCTTCTCACCGCCTCTCACCTGGCACCAGGGATGCTGCCAGCTCCCCAGGCCGCGGGAGGGAACGCGCTTTAGCAATACCTCCCTCCTACTCCTTTCCCCTTCTCCTCTCAGCACGAAGCCACGATAACCTGAAGCAACAGATGCTACCAAACAGGCAGATAATAAGATTTTTGATTTGAGTCATTATTTTAGAATAAAAGCCACATGTACCTCAGTTAGAATGAAACTGGTTTGTGAAAAAAATACCTGTTTTCACTCATGGCTGATTTTGCAGCTAAATGATGCATTACACCTTAGAAAAACAAGAGACTATGGGGAGAGCTTGGCCCCACGTGGGACTGGTGCCACTGGCCAGGGACCCTCAGCTTCACTCTGCCAGAACAGCCCATCTGTCCACACAACTCTCCAACGGGCTCACCCCAGAGCTGCGGTGCTCTCGGACTGGATGTCCACCCCGTTCACCGATCTTAGCTTTATGTAACTGAAACCCATGCATTATAATCCTTACACTCAGAGTTAATGAGTACAACCAAGCACTGCTGCAACCTTAGGAAGAACTCACTATCTGTGAGACAGTAAACCAGAATACTCTCTGCCCGCCTGAACATTTTCGCAATAAAAAGCGATCAGATGCACCAAGACCTTATCCCAAACCACCACCAGCTGCACAAGGCTCCAAGAAAACCACCCAGAACCGCCCCTCAGCTTCGCAAGGCACAGCACAGACTCACTCAAGAGAAAGGTCTTTCTCTGAAAGATGCGTAGGCTCGTGCTGCTGCTCATTTTTCACTAATTTCATAATCAAAGCTACAGCTTAGCTTGCATACAGAAAAAAACTTATATTTGTGTAGGTTTTGTCTCATCTGTCTATAAATAATGCCTATTTCCGTGTGTTAAAATACAGCTCTCAAGATTTCAGATGTAAGCTGAGATTATGGTTGACTTCTAAACTCTAGAAAGTGATTTTATGGCAAGGATTTAACTGAGTTTAACCAAACTAGTAAAAGAACTTTGAAGCACAAAAGTTATATCTTGGTATTTGTAAAACAGTAAGTAAAACAGTAAGTAAAACACTCCTTGTACTTTAGCAGTACAGGTTCTTATTCCTCAATGAAGTATAAAATTTAAAACACATGAAGCCTTTAAAAAATAGCACATGTAGCCATACACCTACACACCCAGAAAATCCACCAGCACTTAATAATTTTAAAAAGAAACACATAAATACCAGGAAAATAAAATGCTCACAAGATGCCTTCTTGGGAAATAAATAAAAAAAGGAAACTGACTGGCCTCTTAAAATTTATGTGAAGATCTAATCACAAAATTGCTTCTAAAATAATGCATCTTAACTACATAGACAATCAGTCGAAACTGAAGCGTTGGCTCTGTAACTGAGGAGAACATAAATTATTTCACAGTCGGCCTTTCCGTGGGTCTGCTGGGATTAGCACCTCGTGAAGCCCGGCAGCGAGCTGCACGGGGTGGGAGAACCCAGCACCCCCAGATGACGTGAGGGTGGGAGGGGCCGGGAGAGCACCGAGAGCGCCGGGGCCGGGGTGCCCGGACGCAGACGGGCAGGCCCACGAGTGCCTGGTGCCAGGCAGACAGTGCCAGCTGCACACAACGGGTCTGACCTGTGCCCAGGTCCTCGTGGTCTGTGGTGTTCCCAGTGAGCACGTCTCCTCCTTGCTGGGAACGCTGGTGCCGAACAAAGCTCTTCTCAGAATCCCACGTGTGGGTAACTCCCTTCTGTTTAAAACACAAAGCCACCTGTTCCTGAAGCGATGCTACACTACATCCCTGAGCCTCAGCTTTTTTCAATACATCTCTTGACGCTAACCTTGAGAATCCTGCCCCTCGTGTTTTCCAGAGTCCATACATTTTACTTCAGAGGCTTGACAGCTACTGGAGGCTGAAAGTGCAAAACTGGAATCCACGTTCACCTGGCAGGTCACTGCACGGATTTGGGACAACAGCTCATTTTCTGGGGCAGGTTGTTTTTTTTTTTTCACCATTTATAGAGGATATAGTAATAAGGTTCAGTTGTGAACCTTGGGTTTGTGCCTCTGGGCTTTCGCCATTGTTTCTGCAGCTCTGCAGCAGAGCTGGGCCATCATTATTCCCATATAGCTGGTAGGAAGAGTGAGTTCTACACGCACCTGTCTGAGACAAACAGAGAAAGTGGTTCTTTCAAGTAATGATACTAATGTTTCAGAAAATCCAGTCTAGGCTTTACACCAGCTTTTTGAAAAGTGATGTGCACGACCTCACTCCTGCAGGAGACACATCCCTCACAAGCCAGGAGAAGGCACCATCCTACACACAGGTTCTCTATGTGGACACACGACGAACACACCCAGCCTCAGCCAAACGTCTGCAGTGCTGCGGGAGGGGCCGCTGGGCCCTGCAAGGGCTGGGGGAGGCACTCTGCACGTCTTTTACAAGACCTCACTCTCTTCTTACCTTTCTGGGTTTTAGCTGTGCTGCTTCTGCAGTGCTGCGGGAGGGGCTGCTGGGCCCTGCAAGGGCTGGAGGAGGCACTCTGCACGTCTTTTACAACACCTCACTCTGTTCTTACCTTTCTGGGTTTTAGCTATGCTGCTTTTTGAGGGGCCATATTATTGTCAGTAAAAACCAGCCTGCTGTTTCATCCATGCTGAAAGCCTACAAGGTTGCTCTGTGATGGTTGTCCTCACCACTGGCCAGGAGGAGCTGGGCAGGCTCCTGAGCCACCGCTGCTGCCCCTGCCCGCTGCTGCCCCTGCCCGCTGCCTTCCTGACCCCGGGCACCCGCCAGCAGCGAGGTCCTTGCAGGGTGCAGCAGCCCTTCGCCTGCCCCCGCTGCTGGGCTGACGGGACGGGGGTTCTCTGGCCAGCAGGCACGATGGAGGACGCTGCCAAATCTTGCTTGGATGTACCTAGCTTTTTATTTTTATCTCCTATGGCTTGTAAAAATGCTTTTAAAGGACTGCAGATGATTCTTCGTTTTCCCAACTGGCCCCTCTTCTCCATTTGCAATGAATTATTACTTTTTCCCTTTTCTTTCCAAAGCGGCTGAAATTAATGGCCTTATTTCAAACTGCTTGCAATGAATGATTCCATTACCAGGTTGCCTGGCAGGGGTGCCTACCAGAAGCTGCTGCTTTAGGACTGTTACTATAGGACCAGCAAGGGGAGCTCAAGTCTTGTTTATGGTAGGTCCTACACTAATTATGCCTGCTAGCTCTTTGGTCTTTTTCAACCTCGTTCGTGTCCAGAGCAGTGCTACACACAAGATGCATCGACCTGTTGCTTGTGGTGGATTATGAGATGTGCAGCAGGGAAGGTGGGAGCAAACTCTGCCAGACGGTGAGGTGGGGGCGCCCGGTGCCCTCAGGTAGGAGGTGAGGGGTGTGCCGGTGCCGGGCGAGACAGACCCCGACGCCGGGTCCGGACGGGGGGGCGCTGAGCCCCGACCTCACCAGCACGCAAGGAAAAGGAGCGTTCTTCTGCTGCATCCCGCCCGGTGCGGCGCAGAGG
>NW_008585407.1:0-301 GCF_000691845.1 Merops nubicus | reverse complement strand
GGGCCGGGGGGGTGCCCAGCACCCCGGGAAGGGGTTCCCTGCCCCGGGCACATTCCGTGCATACCGCGGGCGCCCTTCCCCCTCCGCTCCAGCCGGGCCAAAGGCTGCTCGGTGCCCCCCGCCTGGGAGTGCTGCTGGCATGCCCCAGGGGACCCCAGCGCCACCACCCCAGGGCTGGCACAGCCACGGGCAGAGCAAAGAGCCTTCTCCTGCACCCACACAGCTCCTGCCAGCTCTGCCCGGGCTGTACCCGCTCGCCAGCCCTTCCCTCAGCCCCCGCTCGCCCTCCCTCGCGGGGGGG
>NW_008585406.1:6008-10040 GCF_000691845.1 Merops nubicus | reverse complement strand
TCTCTTCCAACCCAACCATTCTGTGATCCCACGTTTCTAAGCACAGGCTCCATCCACAGAGATAAGGAATGGATCAGCCTCTTCCCAACAGATGAGCCTCTTCCCAAGTTTTAGCTGGTTTTGCCCAACAAGGGGTCACGGCAGAGACAAGCATTTGACAGCTCCTTAGATCCTGGAGGTTGGATCCTCAGTTACACAATCTCTTGCCCGTGTTTACACAACAGGAGCTGCTGTGTGCACATTAAACCCAGCTCAGCAGCCTGTTCCCAAAAGCAAAACTGAAACTGGTCCTGTCCTTATGTCCTCTGAGAGAATGGAAACTGAGCTGCAGGTGCCCAGGGGGTGGAGGCAGGTGGGTGCCTTGGCCACTGCTCATTGCTGCCTTTTCTTCCAGGCAATGCCAGCGAGGTGCTGAAAGAATGGACTGTAACAGGCAAAAAAAAGGTAACACTCCTCAAATCCACTTTGTAAGGTGTTGATCTTTCTCTTTGGAGGATTTAGGCCACAGAGAACAGCGGCACTCTGGGTGATTTAGGTGGGAGGAGAAACCAAAGAGCAGAGGTGGTGCTCAGAGCTGAGGCACGGGGTTAATCAGCAGGGTTTGGGGTTTTCCCTTCACTCTGCACCCTCCCTCACCTCACCACGTCTGCCTTTCACTCACTTGTCAGACAGAAAGTAGCATCTGGGATTAAAACCAACCCCAACCCCTTTGGAGGCTTCCCACCCTCGCAGTGGCTTTTCTGCTGACCCTCCCCGGGCCTCCTCATCCCCACACACCCACCCCCCTGCTGAAGTAAATCTCTCCCAGGTCCATTTATTCCGCCCCAGCTCCGTAATTCACCGTTGGGACAGTCAGAGCTGCTCCATTTTTCATCTGTAACCTTTGGAGCTGAGCAGTTGCATTTCATGCTGAGCTCTGTGGAAATATATTTCTCCTGTCACGTGAACCTTCGCCGGCCTCTCGCCACCTTCTCCTCTCAGCCCTCTGTGAAAGGGTTAAAAAAAGATTGGCTGGAGTTTCAGTACTCCGAGTTTCAGCACTTGATATTCTAATACCTAAATCCACCAGGACAAGAATAAAATCATAATTATTCCAAAGGATTCCTTTGAATACCTGAAAAGCACCAGCACGAAATGGAGGGGGGTGGGTGGGGTGTGGAATGTGGCTGAGGAGCGCTGGGGTGGGGACTGAGGGAGGTCTTGTCAGAGGGCACCCCGGGAGCTGCACCCTGCCCTGAGCACCCCAAAAGGGACCCAGCTGGTGCTGGGAGTGCAACCAGCAACCTCCCAGTGACCTCCCAGTGGTGGGGCAGCCTTCACCTCTTGTCATCTTGAGGGGATGTATCCGCGCCTCATTAATGTCACTCTCTCTGTCCTCATTGTTGAATAAATCCCTCCTCCTGTTAATAGGATCAACAGCCAGGCTGCCTGAAAACCCCTTTAATTCAGCTACTTTCCACCCATAAGCACAAGCTTAATTTTCCCTTCAGGAATTAAGCTGAACGTGTTATGTTATTGTTTTGGTTTTTATCTCCCTTTGCGGCGCGGATCCCTAATCCTCAGAACAAGAAGAAGAAAACCAAACCCAAACCACAGACCGACTCCAGCTCTGGCCTCCCAGAGCCTGGGAAATTGGTGTCCACTGAAGAGGAGCAGTCGGCAGCCTCGGAGAAGGGGGGGATGAATGGTTTCCATGTCAACGGCTGCACCCACGACACCGAGTCCGTGGACTCGCTCAGCGAAGGTTTGGATGCGCTTTCAATTGATGCCAGAGAGCTGGAGGATTGCGAGGCGCCGGCCGTGGCTGATGGAACAGGTCAGTCTCTCAAGGAGATGGACACCAAGCAGCTGCCTCCTCATTTATTTTGTTTTTTTTTTTTCTGGCCCTGCCTTGGTTCGGGTCAGCTCTGACCCAAAGCAGTGGTAAAGGGAAGAGGAAACGGCCTCAAGTTGCCCCAGGGGAGGTTGAGGTTGGAGCAGAGGAACAATTTCCGCCCCTTGAGGGTTGTTTCAGGGCTGTGGTGGAGTCCCCACCCCTGGAGGGGTTCCCAAGCCGTGGAGATGTGGGGTGAGGGACACGGGTTGGGGGGACCTGGCCGTGCTGGGGGTGATGGTTGGTCTCCATGAGCTGAAAGGTCTCTTCCAACCCAAACCATTCCATGATTCCACGACTACAGATATCCATGGCTGTCCCTCCATCACAGAGCAGCTCCCCCCTGCTTCGGGACGTCCTGGTGCTGGTGGTGGTGGTGGTGGAGGTGGTCGGCGTTCCGCCCTCCTCTCCCCGTCCCCCTTTTAAACCAGTTTGCTTTTCTACAGCAGTGCCTGACCTAGAGAATGGACTAGCAGAGTCTGACACAAAATCGCTCACCCTGCATCCTTCCCAGAGCCCTGCACCCCCCCGACAGCGCCCGGGGCAGAGGAGCTCCACCAGGTCTCTGTCCAGACCCGCAGCCAGCGCCTCGACTCCCTCCTCCCTCTCCGTCTCGCTCCTGGAGGACGTTCCCCTTTCACCCACCAACAAGAAGCTGGGTAAGACCCCCCCCTCCCCGAGGAGATGGTGGCTGCTGGTTGGCATCTCCCCCCTCCCCTCTCCTGGGGGGTGCTGGGCTTTGATTTTAATGCGAGCTAACACGCCGCGGATTATCCGGCCGCTCCTCCTCCTCCTCCTCCTCCTCGGGCACAGCAGGAACCTTGGCTGAGGTTTCAGATGCAGCCCCTAGAGCACAACCCCCCCCTGTGAGAGGAGCTGGGAGGACGTGGCTGCTCCCGCTGTGCCCGTTTAGCCCCTCACAGCCTTTGGGTTGGTTCTCATCTTTTGTGCCAATGCATCGAAAGGCCAGAAGTCCGGAGAGCTCCTGTCACCAGAAGTGACAGTTTCCTTCTAGTGGCTTCTTGTTGGGTGGTTTTTTTTTTTGCTGTCTCCTTTCATGTGCCTTCAAACAGCTGAGTTTTTACAGTAACAAGTGGGGACAGGAGTGACCTTAGAGCCCCAGATTGTGACTGTGGCTCTTGCTGTTGGCAGGGGGGGTGGTGGCACTTCGCCCCTCGCCGCGCGGAAAGCTGCAGCCAACGCTCCTTAATGCAGCTTGGCACCCTGGAGAGTGTGGGTGAGGGCAAGGAGACGTGTCCTGCCACGAGCACAGACCTTGGGCACCCTGACCAATCCCTTCAGCCCCCGATTTGAGGCAAATAACCTCAATTTTGGTTTCAGAGATAATTCCCTTCCTCAGGAGGAGCTGTTTCGTGGCGTCGAGCGATACGCCGCGATGCTCTTCGGAGGAGACTTGTCTCCAGTCCCTGGCACAAAAGCAGCTCAGAGATGCATTTGATTTCTCTCATGTATTTAAAAATGTGGAGCCTCATCCCTGCCCGTAGCGGGGAAACTCGACAAGCTCTGGGAAAAACCTTCCCTGCTCAGAAAAATCTTTCAGACTGTCCCCGCTGACCCTCTTGCCTTTGTAACGGGGAAAGGGAGAGGGGGGGGGGGAAAAATGGAAACCAGAGTGTCATCTAGTTTTAAAATAAGAGGGGAAACCATCTTCAGATCGATCCCTGCTGGGAGGATGGAGAGGAGTGATTGACGTGGCTGCTGGAGCTGCTTCTGTCTCTTGGTAGGTTCTAATATTGAAAAATCAGTGAAGGATCTGCAGCGCTGCACCGTGTCCCTGGCACGCTACCGGGTGGTGGTGAAGGAGGAGATGGACGCCTCCATTAAGAAGATGAAGCAGGTCTTTGCTGAGCTGCAGAGCACGTAAGTTCCATGGAGGAGCAGGCCCAGGGTCTTGAGACTCAAATATTTAGGGTAAGACCACAGTTTTTTCTAGCCAGGTGACTTGCTGGCATCTGGGATTCCTCCACGGCTGGGAGCCGGCGCATCCTAAAAACTGAAGTCCACCTCTGCGGCCACCTTTTTGTTTTGGCAGCTTTGCTGGGGCCCTGCTTCTGTCCAAGCTGTCATCCCACACGTGTGGTGGGATGTTAATGGAGTGTTTGAGGCTGTGGTGTGTCTGTCAGGGTCTGGGGTGGGCT
>NW_008585406.1:4675-5962 GCF_000691845.1 Merops nubicus | reverse complement strand
GTGAATTCGTTTTAGATGCAGGTAACACGAGGAACTCACCCCATAACACCCCCCCTATCAGCCAGGTCTTGGTGTCCCCTGTGCTGGGAGGAGAACAGGGGAGCTCAGGGTGTAGATGGGTCCTTTAGAAGCAAACATTCATCTCTGAAATCTTCAAAACAAGGCAGAGAGGCTCCTTCTGAAGGTGTAAGTACACATCAAAGAGCGTCCTGTGCAGCTCTGCCTCCCCCATTTCAAGCTGAGCTGTTGGTGCTGTGTGTGATGTTCCCTGCCAGTGTAACAGGGTGGGTTGGGGTGGTTTTTTTTTAACAAACATCTTTATTGGTTTGGAAAAGTGCTTTAAGGTGATGTTCTGAGGGCCTCGCACCAGAGACACTGGCTGTCTTGGCTGCTTGAATCTATTACTGAGAAATTGTTCTTGGTTATACAAATATTATTGCTTTTGGGTAAAGAAAGAGTCATCAGAAGTGGCACAGAGAGTTCTCCCTGCCCGAAGTGAGGAAGGTTTGACAAGGAGCTAAAATGCTGTGATCACAAGGGAAGGATGTGAGGCGGTGCTTGGCAGACTTGCAGGCCTGGGTCAGAAACTGCATCTGAGAAGAGTCTGTGGCCTCAGGGGCTGGAGTGGTCAGTGGAGAGGACACAGGGCAAGAAAGAGTCATCAGAAGTGGCACAGAGAGTTCTCCCTGCCCGAAGTGAGGAAGGTTTGACAAGGAGCTAAAATGCTGTGATCACAAGGGAAGGATGTGAGGCGGTGCTTGGCAGACTTGCAGGCCTGGGTCAGAAACTGCATCTGAGAAGAGTCTGTGGCCTCAGGGGCTGGAGTGGTCAGTGGAGAGGACACAGGGCACTGGGTTCTGAAGAATTTGGGACATTGGGAGCCAGGTTCTGAAGCCTTTTAGACGTAGGGAGCTGGGTTCCAAGGCCTTTGGGACGATGTGAGCTGGATTCCAAAGCCTTTGGGATGTCAGGAGCTGGGTTCTGAAGCCTTTGGGAAGTTTGGAGCAGGGTTCTGAAGCCTTTGAGATGTAGGGAGCTGGGTTTCGAAGCCTTTGGGATGTTGGGAGCCAGGTTCCAAAGCTTTTGGGATATTAGGAGCTGGGTTCTGAAGCCTTTAGGATGTTGGGAGCTGGGTTCTGAAGCCTTTGGGATGTTGGGAGCCAGGTTCCAAAGCCTTTGGGACATTGGGAGCCAGGTTCTGAACCCTTTGGGACATTGGGAGCCAGGTTCTGAACCCTTTGGGACATCAGGAGCTGGGTTCCAAAGCCTTTGGGATGTTGGGAGCCA
>NW_008585406.1:1464-4393 GCF_000691845.1 Merops nubicus | reverse complement strand
ATGTGATGTTCTGAGGGCCTCGCACCAGAGACACTGGCTGTCTTGGCTGCTTGAATCTATTACTGAGAAATTGTTCTTGGTTATACAAATATTATTGCTTTTGGGTAAAGAAAGAGTCATCAGAAGTGGCACAGAGAGTTCTCCCTGCCCGAAGTGAGGAAGGTTTGACAAGGAGCTAAAATGCTGTGATCACAAGGGAAGGATGTGAGGCGGTGCTTGGCAGACTTGCAGGCCTGGGTCAGAAACTGCATCTGAGAAGAGTCTGTGGCCTCAGGGGCTGGAGTGGTCAGTGGAGAGGACACAGGGCACTGGGTTCTGAAGAATTTGGGACATTGGGAGCCAGGTTCTGAAGCCTTTTAGACGTAGGGAGCTGGGTTCCAAGGCCTTTTGGACGATGTGAGCTGGATTCCAAAGCCTTTGGGATGTCAGGAGCTGGGTTCTGAAGCCTTTGGGAAGTTTGGAGCAGGGTTCTGAACCCTTTGGGATGTAGGGAGCCAGGTTTCGAAGCCTTTGGGATATTAGGAGCTGGGTTCTGAAGCCTTTGGGAAGTTTGGAGCAGGGTTCTGAAGCCTTTGAGGATGTCAGGAGCTGGGTTCTGAAGCCTTTAGGACGTTGGGAGCCAGCTTCCAAAGCCTTTGGGATGTCAAGAGCTGGGTTCTGAAGCCTTTCAGCAGACTCAGCTCTTGTGTGGACTTCTTCTTGCACTCCTACTTGTGTTGAGCTTTCCCTCTGGGAAGAGCTCTCCTGAACACTGCCCTGTACCCAAATCCAGCATCTGCTAAAAACACCAAGAAAACTGGTTATGGGTGATTTTTAGACTCCCCTGAGGAGACTGGACCAGGCTGAGGGGTGGGGTTAAAGGTGTCCATGGGCCCTGACCTCCCCTTTGATCATCTCTGAGCTCCCAGCACCTCCCCATCTGCTGGAGGAGCTGCAGCGTGAGGAGATTTAACCTGTCAACGGCCAAGGGATTCGTAGCCTTAAGTCAAGTTTGGCTTTATTAATATCATTTCTTACTTTGCTAGTGGCTTAGAGGCGACCCTGATCCAGCCTTATCTCCCTCTACAGCAGGTTTCTGTGGCAAAGTTGTTTTGTCAGCCTCTCTAAACACCGACAACATCTATAAAACCCTCTCCCTGGCAGGGAAAACATCCTTCTTAACCTGCCTGCTTCTGTCAGAGCAAACTCCTCGCCCTGGGACTGACGTTAGCACCTCTAAAACTCCTGCGTCACGTCCCAGAAGGTGAAAGACCCAAGTCCTGGGTGGCAGCAGGACACAGGGTTCTGTGATCCCTGCCTGGCCCAGGGCCACCAGGAGCCTCCCTGGGCAAACGCCGAGTGGCAGCCAAGGAAAGATCCATTTCCCTCTTCCCCCGAGTGCCACCCTGAGCCTGGGTGTAAATGATACCTTCACTTTTGGTTTGTTTTCCCCATTTTTTTTATTTTTTCTGGTTTGTTTCTTCCAGCTCCACGACCCAGGGAATAATTAGTGTCTTTTTAAATCCCTACAACACAAGGCAGGATCCGATAGTTTAATCCTCTCCCTGAACTGCTTCTCCAGCTGGCTTCCTACCAACGGAAAAACCTGGTTTCAGAGCAGGTTTGTTCAACTGAAACAGGATATTTAAGCAGCAGAGCTTGGGCTGGTTTAACTTCTGCCTGTCAAGGCTGCCCTGCGGATGTCCTGTTAACCAGGGAGGCTTCCTGGAGTTCCTGACCTTCATCTTTTCTGGCAGACAATGCGCTGGGGTTAAACCTATTCCTGTAGGTAGGTGAGGATGAGGAAGGAGACCCCATGTCAGGTCTCTGAAATCCACCCTGTTTGAGTGGCAGGTGTAGCAGGAGCTGCTTTTGGCTGCCTGTTTTGGGAGGATTTGCTCCTCTGGGTTGGAGCTGGTCAGATAAACCTGGGCTAGGGAAGCAGAATAGTCATAAATTTCCTGAATCATTTATCTGCTGCCAGGGAGGAAGAACCCTGGAGCCTTTGTGAGCGGTGCCGAGACACGTTTGGGGCAGGGCTGAGATTTCTCTCCATAGCTCTTCTTAAATCCCCTTTTTTTGAGCCTTTCTGGCAGGATCTCATCCCAGGTCAAGAGACAGGGATCCAGCAGGGAGGAATGGAGTTAGTCTGAGGAGCTGGAGGATCCCTGAGGGCTGCTGGGGGTCTCATTAGCACCATCTCCCTGCGCTCGGGGGGGTGCCCGACCTGGGGCCCCCGCCGTGCTCCGAGCAGGAACAATTCCCCCCCGGGAAAGGCAGACAGACAGAGTGATAAATCAACAGAAGAAGCCAAAATGTCAAAGCTGCTGTTGAGAGGGAATTTAACTGGCTCTGCCTCAGCCCTGTGACGTGTGAGGAGCCGGCGGCGGGGCTTTGAGTTTGCCACCCGGCCGCTCGGCGCTTTCCCTTCCAGCTGCTTGCTAAAATAAATACTCTTCTCATTTTCAAACCCAACCTTTCTCCCTCAAAAAAAAAACCCCTCTGTGGTCGGTGTTGAAGGGCCGAGCCTGCTGCTAGCTGTCCGAGCAGCGTTTGTCATGCAAAGGACAGAGAGAGAGAGAGAGAGAGCTCTGCTTTTGACATTCAGAAAGCAGGACCCCGTTAATAGGTGGGATGGCAAACGCTGGACAAAAGAAACCTCGGCAGGGAGGTTCTTCCTGGCAAAGAGCAGAGCTGCCAGCAGCTCCTGCCCCTCTCCAGAGCGGTGTTTCCATCCCTGTTGTGTTGTAACTCGGTCTGAGCAGCGTTTTGGGGAGTCCTCTGGGTGCTTGGCAGCTGGATTTGGACTTTTCAGTGAATTTGAGCGCTGTGGTTCTGCTGGTGCCCGGGGGAATTGTGGTTTCATGGCAACAGAAGCAAACCTGGAGCCTCCCTGTGAGCAGAGAGAGGTGCCCAAAAACCCCTCAGAGCAGAGAGAGGTGCCCAAAAA
>NW_008585406.1:0-1283 GCF_000691845.1 Merops nubicus | reverse complement strand
GGTGGAGATGTGGGGTGAGGGACATGGGGCAGTGGGGACCTGGCAGTGCTGGTGGACTCCAGGATCTTCAAGGTCTCTCCAGCCCAAACGATTCAGTATTTCTGTGCCTCTCTGCCCCCCTGGCTGTGTGGTGGTTGCTCGAGGTCCTTGTCCAGAACTCAGATTTCTGGATGAACAGGCTGTTCAAACATACCCCCCTCATTTTCTCCAGAGACCCCGGTGTCACTCCCTCTCCCCTCGCCAAGGTGGCCCCGACTTTTCGGGGGCAGGGTGCCCACAGACCGTGCCCCAGGCTGCCCGGAGCTGGCCAAGTTCAAAGCCAGACCCAGCCCGGACCAGCTCCAGCTCCCAGAACAAAAGCTGGAGCTCGGCGTGGTGTGTCCCTGCTGCCATCTGCCGGCCCTGCCCCCGCCGCAGTTCCTCCCCCTCCTCCTCCTCTTTTGTTTGTCACTAAATCTCGGCCCTTTTTCTGTGTTTCTTTTTCCCCCCCCAGCCTCATGGATCGGGAGGTGGCGTTGCTGGCTGAGATGGACAAAGTCAAAGCAGAAGCAAGTAAGATTGGGAGGTTGTGCCCGTGCAGAGCTGCAGGGTTTGGGGATTTCCCTCCTGCTGGTCCCAAAGCCAGGGCTCTGGACCCTGATAAAATGAGCCCTGTGGTTGCTGGTGGTTGTTTTGGGCCCCAACATCCAAGAAGGAGCTTGAGGGGCTGGAGTGTGGGCAGAGAAGGGCAACGGAGCTGCTGGGGAAGGGTCTAGAGCCCAAGTGTGGGGAGGAGCAGCTGAGGGAGCTGGGGGTGCTGAGCCTGGAGCAAAGGAGGCTCAGGGGAGACCTTCTGGCTCTGACACCTCCTGACAGGAGCCTGGAGCCAGCTGGGGGGAGATCTCTTGTCCCCAAGGGATGGGATGAGAGGAACCAGCCTCAAGTTGCCCCAGGGGAGGTTTCAGTTGCCCCTGAGGAACAATTTCTTGCCCTGGAGGGTTGCCCAGGGCTGTGCCAGGCTGCCCAGGGCAGTGGTGGAGTCCCCACCCCTGGAGGGGTCCCCAAGCCGTGGAGATGTGGGGTGAGGGACACGGGTTGGGTCCCATCCTGCCCGTGCTGGGGGGTGGTTGGACTCCAGGAGCCCTCTCCAAGCTCTCTCCCAACCCACACCACAGGATGATTCTGCATCCAGGTGCCATTGGCTGCCTGACACTTGACTCAAACCATCCTGAGGTCACTGCTTGGTGCCTCGTCAGACACAAACCCCTCCTCCCTGGGGGCCCCTTCCCCAAAACATCCCGTGG
>NW_008585405.1:37719-82702 GCF_000691845.1 Merops nubicus | reverse complement strand
TGAAACCAAGTCTTTGAGGTTAAATAAAGTATTGTGCTTTAATGTTGTCTTTATTCTGACCACTGTACTCAAAAGCCTATCTTGAAGAATGCTTTAGTCAAAGACTTTCTTCTGCTCTTTCTGACTTGAAGAGTTCACAGGATCAAATAAGTTTACTGAAGTCCATTTCTCAGGAATTTTGTTTGTTCAGCTTCAGTTCTTTGGCAATTATGTTGCTTTTAAAAATTTTCTTCTCTAGAAATGCAGGGAATAAAGTGCTGAAATAGCATCACAATAAAATAAAAGTTTTCTTTGACAGCTCTCTCTTCACATGGTGCAAAGACCTTTCCCTTCTTTCCTTATGGCCATATTTGGCCTGGAAGAACACAATTACTTTTTTGTTTTGCTGACTTGGGAGTTTTCTTGGATGTCATGTTTGACCTTGTTTACTCAGAAAGAGGAAGAAATCCTCAGTAATTCTCCTCGACCCATTCCTGATGGACAATAGCTTCTGTGTGTCAGGAATTCCAGCTGAGGAGGACGGGCTGCGTTACTGACCTTCATACACTGCTGTAACTTTGTGAATTGCTGCCTATACACTGCTGAAGCAACAGGGCTTTTCTTATTCCATTGTTTGAACTTGGGAATGGAGGACTTAAAGGCTTTTATGCTTTCTGCAGAGAAGTTTCCAGCTAATTTCATGTTCTCAGTGACTTGACAGATAATATAAGAAGCAAAAGTAAGTCTGAACTGGTTTGAAAAGAACAGAGATGGGTTCACTAAGGGAAGCGGAGACTGAAACGATGTGGCTGAGATGCTCAAGGACTCAGCAGTGGAAGAGGCTAGGAATTCATTCATGATCAAGATGTTAATACTATCAGAAATATAGGTCATAAAAGGAATGAGTGAAATAAAGGGAACTAGTAAAATAATTCCAGAATGTAAGTGGCAAGAGCCATCTTCAATGACTTGATGTGCAGAGTCCAAAAGGAGTGAGGAAAAGCTGCTGCAGAGGTCAAGTGTGTGTAGCAGGAACAGGACAAGTATGAAAAAGTGAATTTTTAGTCAAGGTTGAAAGAAAGGAGGGAGGGGGAAAAAAAAGCAAATGTTATGAGAACAGTAAGTCTGATAACTGTGCAATTAAGACTATGTACATGACCTGAAAATGTGAACTTGATTAACACTGAGAAGTAGACCCAAACTGCTAAGGCATCTGGAATATTTATTACTAGGAGCTTACCAAATGCTTTGTAGCTGTGGAGGTAGTCACAAAGACTTCTTAAAATACTTATTCCCATTCAAGTTGGCGAAAACTCCTTAGTACTGATTTGTAGCATGCCTGTGACTTGCCAATGCAGCTGCTGATCTGCAAGTACACCAATAATGGAGCTTTCAAAGTATCTTAACTACAGGAGAGCATCCCACCACTGCTTATACCAGCAGATGTCTGACCACTTAACTAAGATGGTGGTCTCCTTTCTCTTATTTTACAGGCTGGGGTGCAGAATCAAAGGGCAAAGCATTTGCAAAATGGTTACTGATTTTTAATGTCTTCTGTTTAGATGCTTATTTTAAGGTAGATGTTCAAATTTTGGCATATCTACTGAAGTTGCTAAGTCAAGTAAATAGCCTGAAATGTCTACAGGCAGTGGGAGCTGAAGGGATACAATTCAGACCTCCTGCTTGCTGTACCCTGCTCTCTGCTGCTGTTATAAAAAGCACTGCATAAAAAGCTTCTCAGGCTTTTAATGGTCCTCAAACACCAGTCTGTCTCCAGCACTGCTCTCCCCTGGGGCCTCTGACTGATGGGGGTGTCATATTTAGCGAGAAGTCTGGTGTTTAGTTCTGATGTTATTCAGCTAGTTCCCTTTCACTCTTTCACTTGTTTTCTTAACTGCTTTACAGCTACTCCCCTTAATTAGGAGGATTAATACTTCTCGGTGGTAGAGCCTTCCTCTCCTTTGGGTTGTGTGCAATTAGAGACAGTGTCAGGAGAAAGGGTGGCCTTTATTGCTTAGGCTATGGGATTAGGTATTTAAAACACAAGGTATTATGTGATAAGTAACTTAATTTCTCATCTATGAATTCTGGACAATTATTCCCCTTTCCACCCTTTTCTTTGCCTACCTTGTCTGCTAAGGCTTTGAGTTCCTGGGAAGAAGTAGTCACTTCCAGTGTGTTTGAAAGCTCTGGAGAGGGATCTATCATTTCAACACTGTTGGCTAATACCTTTGCAGGAAAAATTGAAAGCCACTGGCTCTGTGTTTTCTGTCTTTTAGTATTTTTCTTTTCTTTTGTTCCTTTTCTGTTGGCCTTCCTATTTAAGAAAACACACTGATCTTCACCCCCTCACCTGTTGTGCCTGGCAGATATGTGGCACTTTCAGCATGCCACAAGCCATTCCTCCAAAATGTTTTCTCTTAGCTTTGTCACATTCATCAATTTGTCATTTTTTTTTTCTTTTTTAAAGTGTTTTCATCATAGCAAAACTGCCTTTCACAGTGTAATCGGTGCCTTCCTATTCTGAGATACTGATTTCCCCTTTATAGTAAGCTTTACAAACTTTGATGATGACAGGGACATTGGAAGTGCTACTGGGTTTTGTCCATTTTTCACATGAGTTTACAACTTTATTTTAGATGCTTACTCCAGTAGATTCAGGCTAAGTTTCTAAACCAGACTTATTTGTTTGTGTGTTTGGTTTTTTTCCTTGTTGGTACTTTTACCAAAATAGTCACAACTGCATTAACAATGTTTAATTTCCCTGTTATAAACCCACATAAATGTTATTCTACTTTATGTTTGACTTGGCTGAGAGCTGTTTGGCTTTTTGATGGTAAAAAGGTATTAAACTGAGTAAGCTTTTATGTGTATTTCAAACACAGAAATTGCAAAGCCATTGTGCTGAAAAGGTTACTCAGTGCTGTAAGTATTTCACAGTGTTCATGGTTGGGGACTGTACTGAAATGCCATATGTTTAAAGTGCAGAGAGACCCCAGCACTATGTTAAATGTCTTAGAGGAGCTGTGGAGGGCCTTTTTCCATTACAGCCCAGACGTGATGGGAATAGATTCTACAAGACCTCTAATTACCTTTCCTTAAGCTTCAGAAAGACCTGTAACACTGCCCTGTGGCAAAAAAAAAAAGCTTTCTCTTTCTCATGCTCAATGGGTTATTGTGCTGTTTCCCTCCAGCTGCTTGTCATTCTGGAGAAGTGCTGACTGGAAGGCGGCGGGGTTTGCATTTGATAACTGACACTTATTGCTGGAGACAGACAAGGGTGTAAATTCTCTCTCCCTTGGGAAAGGTGATGTTTGTGAAAAAACACAGGCCAAGCTCCTGTCTGTCACTGAAAGATGAACTAATCTTTTCCCTTGACGTCGTGTGAAGCCGCAGGCGGTGGCACAACACCCCTCTTCTCTCACCACCCAAAGTCAGAAGAGAACAACTGCAAAGATTGCTTTGGCAACCAGCCTCCCATCATTTGCACTAATTTGCTCTGGTTCTTAGTGTGCTTTGGGCTGGTTTCTGAAGCTATGCTCTGCTTCACTCTGTGCTCTCACGGTACTGAGCTAATGGGATTCATACCCCGGGACAAGCTGGGGGCAATGGACTGTTCCTCACTAAACCCTCAGCTGCTGGAAGTAACTTGAAATCAGTGCTAAACTTTTTGATGTTCTCCTGCTGACTAGCCTTTGATTTCTATAGACCTGAAACAAGCTAAGTAGCTGCATGAAGCTTTCTTAAAATCAAAACAAAACCCCAAGCATAACTCCTACCATTTGGTTAGGTATGTTATGCCTGTGTCTTTGGAGCAAGGTCCCTGACTTCTCATCTAAAACCTGTTACTCAGCCAGTGCTGTACAACGTGTATCAATTTATTGTGATACAGGGCAGTAGGCTTGGGTGTGTTAAGCTTTATTTTAATTCATATGAAATCAATTCAAGATTGGAATGGTACAGGTAAAATTAGATGTGGTTTTAAGTCCAAAATGTGGTGGTTGGGAGTTGTTCCCTTGAGTTCTTGTCTCTTATTTATTTTAATAGGAAATAAGGCAAGTAAAAACTGAATTTTCAGTGTGTACCCCTAACAGACTTATTTAAGGCATGGTATGGGTGGGCAATAAGGACCAGCTGCCAACTGCAGAAACCTCCCAATAAAGGCAAGGAGGGGCTTTGGAGGTACTTTCTGTGCATCACCAGCATAGCAACAAGTGCTGCAGCTGGATCTCTTGGTCTATCTAAAGGTGATACACTTTCTGGTTTTAGTTGGTGGGTTTCTGGTTTTTTGTTTTTTTGTTTTTTTTTTTTGTGCATACATAGCTACTGCATGTGTCACAATGATTTTTTTCCTAAGCAGAAAGAAGATCATGGTTATAAGGTGCTATGGATGGCAGATGTGGCATTTTTCATACAGTGACAGATTGTGTAATTACTGGCACTAGTCAGATATTCTTTTTCCACCAAACCTCTTTCTCAAATAATTGAAAAGCACTAAGAATACTTTTCTAGGAAAACACATATTTTGAAGTAGGACTCAAAATTAAAAAAAAAAAAATCAGTTGAAAGTTTTCAGCTCTCTAATTGAAGTTTCAGCTTTCCTACTAAACTTGTACTCGCTTGTGCTGAATAACTTTTTGGGAGCAGAGGTTTTCTAAACTAGGTCAACAAAACAATGCAGAGGGGAAGGGAATTACAAAGAGAAGTGGTATGGATTTATGCACTGCTACATATATTAGGTTAGTTAATTGCAGATCACTTCACACGCCTAGTTTAAAGTGGAGTTTAATGAATAATTACAATGCTACAACTGAAGGTAAAAAACAAACAAACAAATAAAAAACCCCAACCCACCCCAAACTCTGCCCAGGACTTTAGAAACAATTTATTGTGGGGGAAAAGAGGGTCATCTGAAACTGAATTTGCCATTGAAGAAATTGAATGCAGAGCTGCTTTCAAGGACTTCCTTCTGCTGATGAAAATAAGATGGTTCATGAATAAACTTTGTTAGAACAAAGTTAGACACAAGGACTGCATGGTTTCTGAAGTGATGGTGCTGTGGTGGAGTAGAGACATCACAGAATGTTTCCTGCTGGGAGAATTTTAGAAATCTGTTTTAGTTCCCAGAGGGGGAAGAACAGCCCAGGAGGAAATGTAGTCCTTGTGGACCTCATGCTGAGATTTCTTTTTACAAAATGGGAGAATTGGCTTGTGCAATGTTTTGTTTTGTTGTTTTTTTTTTTTTTTCTATATTTCACAGCAAAATTGGAATTGGAGTTTTTCAGGGCAGAGCTTGCAGGCATATTTTTTCTTGTAAACTACTGGACAGAACTTTAGAAAGCTCTCCTCTCCTGTTAGTAATGTCATGGTGTAACAGTCTTCATTGTAGCTCTCAAAAAAAGTTAGCACAAATATCCCCATTTCATGTAGGAGACACCCAGAAGCCACTTCATTTGTTTTCTTGCAGGAAAGGTGGAACTTAGTGGTAAATGGAGCTTACTCTTCTAGGTGAACATACAAAGTGTAATGGGAAGAATGGGAACCATCCAACTTCTTGAGAGTGACTTTAACCCTAGCAGGTGATTCCGGCTGCAGAAGCTCCGCCCGTTCTCATGCCATCGATTGCCAGTGTCTAACCCTGCTGGAGGGGCTGAGGCTGGGAAGAATAAGCCATTTTTGCAGCACATGGATTAGGCCAACATGAAGATCGAATTACAAAGCAAAGGAAACAGCTTTTGCTGTTCCCAGAGAACAAGCATTGTCCTTCCAGTTGTCACATGTTCAAGCTGACATCAGTCCCTGCATAAAACTACTGTGATGTCTGGTGAAATGAGAGGTTTCTGCTGCTTAAATTCTGCGTGGCTTCAGGGAAAGGCTGGAGGTTTGCAGGAGTCCAGCAGATCCATGAGGGTACCCCAAGCTGCTAAGAGGACAGCAAGTTGCATCACAGGGAGGGAATAGCCCATCATAGCCAGCTGCAGTGGCCTGGGGAGGTAGCTGAAAGAAAGAGGAAATCAGGAGGGAATTGGGAGAATGGTGTGAAGAAGGACACTGGGTTGGAAGTAGAAGGGGCAAAAAACCAAGATGCTTTAATCAGGAACAGGATGGATTAAATAGATGGATTGTCTGAGCAATATTTTGCCTATTTATTCTTGGCTCAGATTTAAATAGTTAGTTGAATCAAATTATATTTCCTCTTTCTGTCTGGAGTGAAACCATCCCATAAAAACCTTATTTTACTGGAAACATTTGTTGTGCTTGGGGTCCAAGTAAAGAAAAAGAGTCATAAAAGTGGTGTTCCTACTTTTTTCCTAGGTAGACTATAGGTTAGGGCATTCCATCTGTTGTAAGTTTCATGCTCAGTTTTCTCTTTCTTGGAAAGATTCAAACCTGTATCTTCTGGATCCAAGCAAATACTCTCATTATCAGGCTGTAACTTGTTTAAGCAGAAGAACACATTTTTTTTTCTTGCTGAAATGTAGAAGATTTCCAAACAGAAGTGGATCTGTTGAGCATGTGAATATAGAGACATTCCTGTCTGGTTATAACTTTTTCAAACACAGACACTTGGAACCTGCACAGAGAAGAGCATTGAACCCCAGATCCTTGCCTTGTGTTTGTTTTCCCTCGAGTTGTCTGTAGACAAGTAGAAAAGGGGAATCTGCCCTGTTATGTCCATGGGGGTTATTGGTGGGATTTCTAAGCTGGTACTATCAGTGAAGCCGAGTAAATCCTAGGATCATAAACCTGAAGTTTTCAGCAGATCTGATGTTCCCCGGGAACACTTTACTTACAGAAGGGAAAGAATCATTAAAGGCAGGTGGTGTCCAAATGGAGGAAGTCAAAGAAGGGATTTCTGTAAGAAATTGGAACTTGGCATGAGAGGATCTGACTCCAGCTTGAGCAGACTGTCACCTACTGCAGACCTGGGAACTCTGCTGCTGGGCCAGTACTTGATCCACTTAATCATGGTACATATCTGATGGTGCATTTTTACTTCTAAGAAGCCATAGTACCAGACTAGCTCCTGTATGGATTTGGGTCTATCCTTAGGTACAGCTGCTCTCAGGTTTGAGTGTGTGCCACATGATACTGGCTGGCAGGAGAACAAGCTGGGCAGCTGGCTGTGTGTGAGAGCTGGGGTCATGGCCCTGCATGTCACACCCATATGATGGAGCAGCAAGTTGTACCAGCACATCACCCAGTCCAAAATCCACACCTTTAAGCAGCTACAGTGTGGGGCGATGCAAGGATATGCATTTGGAACAGTTGCTGTTACCCAGATTAAGAGGTAAAAGTCACAAGCACAAGACTGAACAAAGAATTGGGGAAGTGAGCAAAATATTTTCCAGGTCATCCCAGGTTGTGTGCATGTCCTCACCTGGTGTTGGAAAATGGGGATGGTTTAAAATCAGGGAAATATCTTTTTGAAGGTGTAACACCTGCAGTGATGCTCTGCTAGAGTTACCTTTCTCTTCTCATCTCCAGGAGGAACTGGCTGATATCCTGTGTTATTATTTTTTTTAAGTATTATTGGTGATGTAAGGGATAAGTGTAGAAACTCATCTATTCCCAAATGTTCTTCTTTCAGCAGTTCTGAGTGTTATTCTTTATTTTGCAAGGGTAGCCTGGGAGAAGGCATCAGAGAGGATAAATGACTTCAAGGGAATGACAAATTCCATTTAGCTGTTATTATCAACCTGTCTTACAAAACTTTTCATGGAGGCAAATAATGGGATCAAAACAGCTGCAAAATCTAACCACAGTAAGGTGTGTGTGTATGTGTGTGGTTTCTTGAACAAACTCCCAGCAGGATTATCAATTTCTATCAAATTCTCCTTAGAGGTGAACACATCTAATAGAGCCCTTAGGCTTCTATTATTCTCCAGGTTCTCTGAAATAAGATCTGAAGAAAAAAAAGAGAAGAATTGAACCAGTGTAGAAGTACAGTTAATGTTTTGCAAAATTGAGCTCTTGAGTGTTAGGAAAGATAAGGCACTCTCTTTGAAGGGGCTGGCATAGTGATTTACCTGCACACAGCCTCTCTCAGGACAGAGGTGACAGTGGATCAGTAAACACATAGAGGTTCAGCTTCCTGCCTGGTGCAGGCTGAGCCTGTCAGCCTGAGAAGACGGAGGGAGGCTTGGGGCAGGAGGTTATCCAGGCCCATTCACAGCTACAACTGGAATGTAAATAGTCTGAGCTCCTAAAAGAAAACGTTATCTCGCCTTGAATTTGAATCCTCTGTTTCAACTTTCTAAGCCTCAAACCTCTGGTGTACATTTTTACCAGTGCAGCCCAGGGGGAAATCTTTTTCGATGTTATTCCCTTCTGTCTCTCAGCCCTCTGAAACGTTTCTCCCATCTTACCCTGCCCTCTGCGTCCCTTCCAGCCTCCACAAGAGCGCCGGGGAGAATAGGAGACTCTTAGAGAAACCACTACAAAGAGCTCCCTGTGCAAACCCCTCCAGCAGCGTCCGACTCCAAACCACAGCGCTGCATCTGCAAGGCAAAAACTGCTGCATCTGCTCTGCAGAACCCCCTCAAAGGTCAGCTCTCTTCAGCACTGGCACTACCCTTTTGTGTGTCTAGCATTTCTTTCTCTCCCCTGTTATCCAATACCTTTTTTTTCCACCTCCCCTACCACACACCACAAAACTACTTTGTGTGTAGTCCCTGTTCATTCATCTTCCTCTCAGGAATATTGCTCCCTATGGATCTGAAAATCTACAGTAGAACTTTGCTCTCTCTAAAACACTTTCTCTTCTCTTTTTTCCCCTTCTTCTTCTCCTCTTAGAGCCCATTGAAAAGATAGATGTAGATCTATTCCAGCTGTTTGAAATCAGTGTATGGCACTGTTTTAGTTTTGACTTAATCCAGAATTTATTAAATCATTCTCTGGGCCCTTTGGGTGTTTTAAAACTGCCTTTGCATTGAAAACAGACAAAGAAGAAAGGGGCAGAGGAGGGGAACTAAAGGGCTTCCTGGAGAGCAGATTCTCTCTCTTGTAGCTGTAGGTCTTAGCTGGACTGTTAACTGGTCCTTGCAGAGATTTTGCAGCACTCTTGAGTCCATTGACCAGACCCAGAACTGTCTGAAGCTGTGACAAGAAGGTCTGTGGTAGGCCTGGGAACAGCAAGAGAGGGGTGGGCACTAGTTAAGAGAAGACAGCTTAGACTTCTGCATTTCTCAAAATGTTGACCTTGGCTGTGGAACTCTTCATGTGCCCAGCTTGCATTTCATCTCTTCACTTTGAAACCTTTGATATAATTTGTTTTATCTGGGCTTTCTTTTTAAAGCTGTTGTTTCAGAGTCAGATAGATTCAGTGAAAATTCGATAATAATAACTTGATGGTTCTTCAAATAATAAACGGCAATTGTGCTTGTTTTGGCAGAAAGAAGGAAAGGTCTTAAATGGGCACACTTGGCCAAAAAGCTGTAAAGAAGAACATTTATACAGAGAGGACTGATATATTTTTCCCTTTCTCCTCAAGGGTTTGCAGATTGAGTTTGAATTTATTGTAGTAAAGCTCTGCTTGTTGTGCATGCTGTAGTCAGTTCCTGATGGAAGGGGGGAAGGGGTGGGTGTTAAAGTGCCCAGATTTTCCCTAGTCCCCCTGGAGTGAACTCTGGATGTCAAATAGCAGGTGTTGCCTTTAACTTACTCCTAAAGTTTAAGCTCAATTATTCTAATATTTGCTCTTCCCTAGCTGTAGCAAGGTTCAGAGTTTGGTGTGTTGACATAATTCAGCTTTTTATCTTAGTGTACAGTTAGAGACATGTAGTTGTAGGGACAAAACTGAAATAGTGTTGTAGGGACAAAACTGAAACATAGCTGGGTTGTTTATGCAACTAGTGGCCTGGTTTAGTCTCTCTCATTTACTGTATAAAAACATCTTGCAAATAAAATATCTTTGTAATGTCTGGACAGTTAGAGCTTCCTTTGGGTATTTATGTCCCCTAGAGAGAGGACTTGTCCTGAACACTCAGAAGGAAATCACAGAAAGCTGCAATGGAGAGGGGGAAATAAAAGTGTTTTCTTGTTGTTTCACACTGAACTTGTCCTTACTTAAACATTTAGAACAAACCCATAAAGCTGTCTTTCAATTTTAACTAGCCCAGCACAGAGGGGAAATCCCTTTCTGTACAGTGGCAGCCAAATATTTTGGTGGCACTTGAAATCATGTACTCGGAAACAAACTTCATCAGAACTTATTTCAAATGTGTTTGTGTTGTGTTGTAATTCCAGAATGGAAACAAAATTGGAACAAGTTCAGAGTTTATTTGGTTTTATGAAGGGTATAACTGAAAGCATGTGCTTGGGGCCAGCTCAGAGACACCCAAGTGGTAGTTTCTACCTTTATCCAGACTGTGTATATTCTACCTCATGGAGGGCAGGGCAGGGGAGTACCACCTTGCTGAAGCATTAAAGTTCTGGTTTTGGGACCAAGGTTTCCCTTCCATACAATCCTGATGAGCAAAGCTGTGTAAAAATGGATCACTACTTACATGCTGCCTGACCATTAACTACTGTTGACATCCAACTGCCCCAGTGCTCTGCCCCCCTCTGATGGTCCTGTCTTCTCTAATCTCTCTCAACTGAGGGTGCAAAGCACACAGCCAAGTTTTGCTGCTTGTAAAGCTCTGTCAGCTGTCCCTCAGCAGCCTCCATGTGGATCATAGATAGGAGTGTATCTGCTCTCTTCTGTCTGGCTGATGGCAGCTTACTGCATCTGAGGGACCCCCATGGTTGGTCCAGACATGGATGTTTCTGATGAGACATAATATTGCAAAGACTAGCATGGTAAGTTTTTGTCAAAATAAAAGCACAATTTTTTCACCATTTTTGCTCTTGCTGTTAGCAATAAATTCCACTGTGTGACTTTGCTATCCCTGCTTAGTCTGATCTACAGACAGATTTGTGTCTCTTTGTTAAATCCTTAAACAACTTTTGCTAAACATCCTTATGCCTATGCCTGATAGGCAGTAGATGACTGGTGCTGGGTATGACCATGGATGGTTACAGTGTAGCTCTTGGGGTATTTGTTTTTTTTCTGTGCATATTTTGGCTTCATTCACAGTGGATATCTTGGGGAAGATTTTAATTTCCACTGAACAGAAGGCATTCTTTCAAAGCCTTTCCCTATGTTAAAAATCCTCTAACTTTAATATGTAGCTTCTGCTGTTAACTCTAAATATTTTGACTGAAGACAACTACTGGATCACTTCTAACTGCTGATTGCAAGCTGAGGAAAAATGTGCAACTGTTGAATTTAGCCACTCTCAAATGATATGTGGGATTATGTCACCCTTAAGGAGAAAAAATTGCAGGGGTCTATATAAGGGTTATTTTCCTTCTCCCCCTTGGTGAGAATTTGAAAGGGAGAAATAGATCTGTCTGAGGAAATACAGAGCCTGGCTCTATGGTTTTGCACATGTATTTTAGTGCCTGCTCAAGCCACCCGTGTATGAATTGGCCTCTGTCTAGGAGCTGTGCAGCCATGCTGACGTGGCACCACGCCTGGGGCTCTGAGGGGCATGTAAAAGAGCCCTTATGGCTATCAGCCTGAAGCATGTGGCTACTTGCAAAGAGTGTTTAGATGAGCCTTTGGCGACTGCAGGCAAAGAGGAGGACCACTGGTCCCTTGCATAGGGCAAGAGTTACAGAACCTTTCAGCTGCCTTTCCTGGGCTGCACTTGACCACTGGCACAAAACAGGACTCGATAGCTGCCTGAGACACAGCTAGAGATCAAAGGAGATCCCTGTGCTGTGCTTTGATTGCAGCCTACTGGGATTAAAAGAGGTAAGAAAGTAGTGGAACCCAAGTTTCAGCTATCTATTAGCAAGGAGGTGTCACAACCTTGGCTGAGGGGTTTAGCTCAAGTTTTATTTGCTTGTGTTTTTAGCTCTGGAAGCTGTGGGTTTGCTCTCTGGAGGAATAATTTAGATGGTGGGTTTTTTTTCAAGTGGAATAGATTCCCTGCAAAGGTGAAAACATGAACATGACAAAAGCCAAATACTAAGCCTTGCTGCAAAGAAAGCAGGTACCACTGTTTGCCCTCTCTTCCTCCCTTCATGGCCCTGCGAGTGAAGGTCCCTGTCTCCCTTCTTGAATACTCAGACAGAAATGCCCCTGATTAACAGCTGCCTAATATTCAGCTGATAAAATCATTTAACCATAATCCCAAGTGGCAAAGCTTATAAATGATGGGCTCACATTTTTGATTTAAGTGTCAAGAGGGAGGCAGAAAGGGAGCTAGTTTTTTGATTCCATTTTTCTCATTTACTTTTAACCTCGAAAAACAGTTGGCTTGGGAAAAGAATTCTCTAAAGACTCTGAAAATAGCAAATCTGAATAAGCAGAATGTTTTGCAAATGAGACAGCAGAAGTACACACAGTATCCCAGCAGTAGTGCTCAGAGAAGAGGAACATCAGCAGTCACCTCCAAGGAATGAAAGCATTAATCTCAGGAGCAGAAAACAAAGAAGAAACATTGAGGCAGACACCTAAACATGACTCATTACACCATTTGTCTCAATTAACATACTGAGACAATGGACTGATTATCTGGGAAACACTGGGTCATGTTAAACCCAACAGCATGTGTCGAGGGGGAATTAGGACCTCATCATGAAGTGGTGCATAATGCCCTCCTTAGACAGAAGCAGAATCATCAGTCCTGAAAGAGGAGATAAATCCTGAAAAGGAAAAGTGGTTAACTGATTAGAGGAAAGGAGCAAGAGCTCAGGGAGCCTGGTCCAACCTCTGGCTTTAGAATGACTGACTGAAGCCCTGGGCAAGACATCTAACCTCTGTGTGTCTCTGTTTCTACAAAATGAGATGGATTATATCTGCCTCAGGGGACGGGCTGCCTTTTGACTCTGTCACCGAGCAGTGTCTCATAGTCATTACTGGATATATCTCTCCTCATTCCTATGAGGACCCAAAATCTCTGACTTAAAGCTGGAAAATTGACAGAAATCAGATGACTGCCCCAAGGTGCAAAGAAGGGAAATGAAAAGAAGGCACAGATAAGATGAACATTAGAGAGGGGAGAGACTACTAAAACCAGTGAGGGTTTGATCATTAGGGGCTTTTTTTCTTTGCTTCACAGTGATAGATATAAAGGATGTTAAATGTGTTTTGTATGATAATAAATGTTTCTTTTAAGCAATGAGCCATTGATGTTGCAATACAATAACTAATGTTGTTGACTTGTGATTTTTATAAGAACCTTCTTCATTTTCAATTCCTGTTCTGTCTCCTAGAAAATGTAGGGGCAGGGATTTATGAGCTTTACTGTCTTTTCTATTAAGCACAGATTGATTTTTCTTGATGGAGGAGATCAAAAAGGAGACTTGTCCTTATTTCTCAGGCTTAGAAGTGAGATGATGGTTCTTTGGCTTGCTCTAATTCTGTATTACTAGGAAAAAAAATAAACATTTCAAGCTGAGGCCAACACTGCTTTGGGAAGGGAGTTAATTAGTGAAACAAATCTGCAGAGACAGCAAGGTGGCATAAACAATCTTTGGTTTGGCACCTAATGAAGGTGAGGCAGCTGTTTGCAGTGTTGCTTTTCTAGTGTGAAAAATCTGGTTTATTCTCTCTTTCTGTGTCTGTCTTCAGGTTACTTTGGACTGTGATATCTCCAAGAGCTGGCAGAACCTTGCAGACTGATTTAAGTTACAACGGATAGGGTGAAGTGTTTTAAATTACAGGTCAGTTATTGGTGTTGTCATCCAAGTGATTTATGCACAAAAAAATTTACATTTGCTCACTGGATGCATGATGCAGTTACAGATGCTGATGAGAGTTGCAGAGCAGGGAGAAGAGGGCCAGCTCTCCTCAAGCCCAGTCCTACCAACGCCCCAGCAGAAAGGAAGGTGAATGTGAATGCTAAAAGGTTAATGCAGCATCCCACTTCCCATTGCACTGCTTTTTCCTTTTGAGCCTTTCTCACGTGTGAATTACCTAAGAACAGATCTAAGAACAAAGATTTGCTGCTGGTCTTTGTGCCACCTCTGGGCCTCAGCTCTTGAATCATTTTACTTTTATCTCTCAGTGAGCAATGATGACTCTGCCCCTCAGACTCTGCTTCGTTGTCTTATTAATATCTGTTCACAACACCTCAGCTCTCACCTCTGAATTTTTCCTTTTTAGCCCCTCTATAGCCCAGAATGTTTCTTTTGCTCTAAAAGACTGTCAGAAATCCTCTGCCTTCTTGGTTACCTGAGCCTTTGCCAGCTGTCCCCTCCAGATGCCAGCGTGTCATACAGCTCTCCAGTTGCTATTTCAGACCACATGTGCTCTTCTAGAGTCTTACATCAGACCCAGATCTCAGTCTCTTTGTATATTTTACTTCTCAATAAAATTTGTTTCTTCTGCTTCTTTCCTGTCTTTACTTCAGTCGTCTCATTCCTCCTCTTCTTCTGCGTTCCTTGCACCTGGAGTAATAAGTTGTTCCTTTACAAAGGAGTAATAACTTGTCATAACCTGAAGAGAGAAGAATAAAAAGATTCTTTACAAGCAGTATGGAGACAAGGGCACATTTGCAGTGACAGTGCAGACAGACCTCATCTGCATTTGTGCTCCAAGCCTGACAGGAGCCAGTTCAGGTCCATATTAACAGACAGGCAGGGCACAGGAACTCGTGCTCTCTGTCCTGTTGAAGCAGTTGCTACAGATCTGCCCCACTCAGAGTATGAGTCAGAAGTTGCCTCAGTCTGTGCAGATATGATTTAGTTGAGCTATAAGGCAAGACTTTTAAACAGGGTTTGCTGCACGTACATTGGAAGCACTTGCATTTCCCATTTCGGTGCTATATCCATAAAATTCTGGGCAAATGCTTGAAAGGAGAATAAAAAAAAACCAAACCCCTGAGTGATCTGCCATCTTATTTCTCACAAAATGGTAGAATTGGCATATACAGACAAGCACATAAAATAATGTTTACATGTCTGGCTGAATGAATATTCATAGAAGGTTTTTGGATCCATCTCTGAAGTTTAGTCTGGTTTTTAGAATCTCTCCTACCTTGTTCTGTGAAGGAAACATGAAGGAGTTTGTTGGAAGCTGTGATATTGTTGTTAACATGGAGCTGCATCTTGCTCTGAATACGTTCCCTACCACTCCCCAGCCCAAAGTGACACAGGTAAGGCGGGGAAGTAAAACAGTTGGAGTTGGTTAAGACACAGGGAACATGTGAAGCACACTGCTGTGATGCTCTACAGGTCTGGCAGGCTTCCTTTGTGGCTTCCTTCAGTTAATCTTCAGATACCACTACTACCCCTGCTGGGAAGGGGGAGTTCCATTCCTTACAAACCCACGGCAGCTTTCTGAATGAAATGGAGATGCTAGCAGGTAACCCAAAGGAACTGGGTCACAAAAAGCTCTGATTTCCTAGGTAGTCGCCTGAAATGAAAGAGCCCTTTCTTCAATGCTGTTTTTAAAAGAAACAAGGCAGTTCTAGTGTGTTTGCATTTTTCCAGCCTGTGCCAGAGGGGATGTCTCTGTGTGGGCAGCCCATGAATAGGGTACCTTGCCTATACAAATAGGTAATGATCATCCCAGCTCAGGCATAATTTTGAGTTTCGTTTTTGATAGCAAAGGGACTGAAAAGTATGAAGTAGGCAGCGTATGCGTGGAAGGCAAGGATTTCCTGTGAGACACTAATGTCTTTAACAGGGAAATATTTCAGGAGGGAGCAGGATCCCTGCAGATAGTTGATAGCTTTTGCAGGGGTTCGTGTTGTTAAAGCAAACACCTCAGAGCATTCCTTGGAGAAGTCATTTCAGGTTTAAAATCGTGCACTGTGTACAAACTAATTACAGATATAACAATGCTGAGCACTTCCAGAAACTCCTGGTGAAATTTTCATTAAGAGTTGTGTAGGGGAGAAATCACTTAACGTCCAGACATGATAGAGGTAGAAAAGCCTAAACACATTTAAAGGGCATGTAATTGTAGCAAAAAGCCAACATGGCATGGCAAAGCTGAAGAGAACCCTGCTGGTTCCTGAGTTTCAGGCTTTTGCTCTGGAAATCAGGTGGCTGAATCTCTGGTCTCCTGTGAGTGGGTTTGTCAGTGCTGCTTTGATTGCCTCAACCCAAGCACAGCAGGCAGGACAGGGCAAATGGGGAACTGCTGCCTGGCTGTAGCTTTCACACCAAACATAGCTGTGGAGCAAACTGGAAACCAGAAAGCTGAAGGGTTTCACTGTCTGTTGCAAGGAGGTAGAAGACTCTGTGGAGTTAATTACTCCCCTGGGTTTCCTGGGAAAAAAATCTCCTATTTAGCAACACTTAAATTTTTTGGCTTTAGCAGGAAAGTTGTGGTTTCTTGCCTGTCTGCTCAGAGGGCAGGTGAGCTGTAGGTTAAGAGCTGCTTTCCTCAAAAACTGCCAGTGTTGGTTGCTGGCTTGCTTATTATTAAGTCATGAGCTAAGGAGGAGACAGGTCTGAAGACTATGTGAATTCCTGTCTTCTCTGCTTCCCCAGTTCATTCCCACCCAAACCCAGAGCTACAGCTGGTTCACCTGGAATTAGTCACAACCTGCAGTGTTGTCTGCCTCAGAGCCTGTTCCCCACAGTCCCTGATTAACTGTAATGGGGAAATAGCTGAAAAATGATGAGAGAAATACTTTGTGGTGATTGAGTTCCCCTCTTTTCCTCACAATTCTTCAAAAAGTAGCTGCTGTGGCCTTTCTCAAAAGGCAGTGAGTCTGTGGTTTTCGTGGGGGAGGCTCTGTGAGCATGGTGCACAGTTGGCCAAGCAAAATTATGCTTTTGATCATGTTTTTAAAAGTAGTAGCAGAAGCCCAGTAACGTTGGTGTTGAGTGAGATTTGGGAAGAGATAGCTCTCTACCATCTGTCAGCGTATTTTGCAGCTTAGTGTGTGCTAAAGCAGTGGATCTTCCAGATAAATCATCTGTGAAAGGCACCGAGATAGGGCTTAGCAGTTCTTGAGATAAGGATCAATGCCTTAAATGTGAACCTTCTCCAATAAGGTCTGTGCCTACAAGTGTTTGCTGACAGAAGTATTAATGACAAAGAACTTTGTGTTGCTGAATTCCCTTGATCTTGTTTTTTTATGTGGTGAAGCCCAAAGGGTTTATGTGGGTCTAAAGGGTCTATTCTTTTAGCAATTTGTTTTGCAGCAAGTGTCCCTGCATTGAAGCATTAATATTTTCTACTATAGTGCAAACAGCAACTTGCTTGCTTACAAATCACAATGTTTGTTCACAAATCAAAATATTTGGGTAGCAGACTTCCCTGGTGAGACACTCTAAATCCAGGGAATTCAAAATATTATGGTTTCAAGTTACCTCTTTTAATGGAAAATGAGAAAATGAAACAATTCTGATTGCATCCAGCTTGGAGCTGATTGAGGCATTTGGATCCACTTTGCTCTTGAGAACAAGACGAGACTCTCATTTCAAAATGATGATCAAAGTAAAATGACAATGAAGAGCACTAACTTCCCAGAGGAAGATGCTGTACAAATGGCTTCTGACTGCTTGTAGTTGTTTATTTATTTATTTTGGTAATGAACTGTTTCAAAACGACTTTAATCCATTTTAGACATTTGTTACTTGACAAATGAAGCTTGAGTCTTTTAAAGACACAAAGAAAATAAACCTGAAATCATAATAAAAACAGCTTGATAGTCTTCAGATGGGAAGCTTGCAGCAATTACTCTTTGGCCTTCTGAAACTAGATTTCTCCAGGCAGTGAGGTTTGCTGGACAGTCTGGTCTTTTGTTGGTGTGAGAGCTGAAGACCTTCAGAAGAAGGAGCAGTTGTGTTTCAGTAGCTGGTTCTTTAAAACTAAACCAACAAAACCCCAGATAAACAAAAGCCCCAATACCAAACCACCTCCCAGCAAACCCAAGAAAAAGGAAAAAAGGGGAAATTGTAACAAAACATGGCTTCTATTAATCTTCAGATGTGAAAATGGCCACAGATGATCTTTGGCCTCCTGAAATGGGATTTTCCCAGTTGTTTGTTTTCCTTGATTTTCTTGCTATTGGCAGCAGCATCTTCGGAAATCCCCAGTCATCCACTGCTGACGGTGTTGGAAGGAAGGGTCAGGTCTTGGTCTCTCAGTCAAGCTCCAAGCACTGTAAAGGCTTCTCCTCTAACAAGCTGCATGCTCAGCTTCATGCAGAGGCATTTTAAGAGCAGAACAAGGCTGAGTGGATGATTGGGATATTTTTTTTTCAAAAACCTGGTGCCAGTAGGTTTCCAAAGCTGTGCTTGGAAATGGAGCAGTTTTGAGTGAACTTGCCTTGAAGGCTTCTCTCTCCCTAACTGGAATGGGTGGCAAATGTTAGAGGAAAGACAGTGTCTCAGGCTGGTCAGTGGCTAAGTGGATGAAGTCAGACTGAAGCCATCCCCTGTTTGCAGAGAGATGAATTGAGGTACTTTAAGTCCCATTTAGAGAGGTGACCAGGTCACCAAATCCTGTGTTCGGTTAGTTACCTAAAATTGGTGCAGTTCCACCAGGAAAGACTCCCCATCTTCCTGATTGAGATGCTTTCCTGAGTTGTACAACTTTGAGCAGTAACTTGAACCTATTTACACAACTCTTGGGAGTAAAATGGACACTAATTTCACACCCATTTATTGGGGTTTTGTATTTTTTTTTATCGGAATAGAATGAAAATATTTTCATTTCATCCTGATGTGGTATAAAAAAAAAAATGCTTTTGATGCTTTACTTTTTCTATAAAATGGATATTTAACTTTTTTTTTTCCAGTCAGCATTTGTAATGGATTGAGATGCTTTCCTGAGTTGTACACCTCTGAGCAGTAACTTGAACCTATTTACACAACTCTTGGGAGTAAAATGGACACTAATTTCACACCCATTTATTGGGGTTTTGTATTTTTTTTTATCGGAATAGAATGAAAATATTTTAATTTCATCCTCATGTGGTATAAAAAAAAAAAAATGCTTTTGATGCTTTACTTTTTCTATAAAATGGATTTTTAACTTTTTTTTTTTTTCCAGTCAGCGTTTGTAATGCAATGTTCTGATGTTGCTGAAAGTTCCAGAACATGCTACAGAGCCCATGTGAAATTGGGAATATGGTGACTAGTGGCCTATTCCATGAATCAGTGTCTTGATAACAGTCTGACATTCACTGCATTCACTGGCCCAGGCTGCCCATAGAGGTGGTCAGTGCCCCATCCCTGGAACCATTCCAAGTGAGATTGGCCAGGGCTCTGAGCAACCTGCTCTAGCGACAGATGTCCCTGCACCCTGCCGGGGGGTTGGACTAAATGACCTTGAAATGTCCCTTCCAACCCAAACCGTTCTATGGTGACTGCAGTGGGAGTTCTCATTGTGTTACTTTGATTTAGTTGCTGGAACACAAGACCTGGTGCTTCCTTTATGCATCTTTATTGAGATTGCCTCATATTACTGGTTTGAATGTAGATTGCAAACATCTCCCAACATCCCACTTGCACTCCAAAAGAAGTTGAAGTGTCAGTGAGACTCATGTCCTAACTGGCGTAAGCAGCCTGCTGTCCTCTGCAGATGCAGCACTGACTTGTTTTAGCCCTGATGCTCTCATGTGTTCAGCATCTTCATGTTGGACTGACTTTAGAGCTGAGATATTTGCCATGACGTCTATTGCCACTGCAAATCATTTTTGTATGCCTCTTATGAAGAACTGGCCAAAACTATGTTCTGTGTTAGAACTGAGAAGATGATTTTTGAGACTAACATCAGACTGATTTACTTTAAATATTTGTAAGTTTTGAGGTATTTTGTAGAATAATTTTTGTGTGGTGGGAGTATTTTTTTGTTTTATCACTATTATTATGAAATAGGAAAAATTCTGAAGTATCTCACAGAAGGGAAATCATAATAAATTGAGGTTTCTGCTCAGAAATTTGTTTCTATAATGGAATCTTTAAAAAGCAAGTAAACAAAGAAAAAACAGACTGTAAGGAGAAGAAAGCTCAGAAAGATCAGGATCCTTCCAGAAGTCAAAAAACTCCATCAGGTCTGAAGCATGATTTGGGGTGAAATATGTTCTTTTTGAAAGAATGAATCCAAATAAAGTTGAGAGAGATTGTGCAGCCCTTGCTGGAATGTTGCATGCACCTGACTGGCTAACAATGGAAATGAGGGTGAGTGATTAAGGCAAGACTTTTTTTTGCTTTAATAACCATTCTTATATGCAAGAATATCCCATTTAGGAGAAAAGGGTAAGGTGTGTAGGCACACCAGAGCATCTCTGGATTTTCATTCTTGTGCAAAAGCAAAATTTGGAGAAGGATCAGCAACAATATGGGACAATCTGGGGAAAGATGAAATAATGTTACCCCTTCCAAAAATATGTGGATAAAACCTCCCAATTTCTCATTTGAGAGAAATTTTAGCATTTTCCCATCATACGAAAACAAGTGTATTATTTACAATCCCTATAAATGATCTATGAGCTCTTGAACAATATCAGGAGTGAAGAAGAAGAAAGAGGAGATCTGCTTTTCTGAGTTTGAATGGAGCCATGGTACAGGGTATGAAGGAAGACCAGAGAGACCTCAGGCTCTTGGAAAGCTGCACTGCAAGTCGTGGTAGGGGCAGCCTTTGCTTAATCTTCACAGAAGTGACTTTGTTATCCAGCCCTTTTAAAGGAAAACTTTACTGGAAGTAATTTTTTTCCATTTCTGTGAGAACAGAAATCTGGCTTAATGTACATGCTGCTCTATCCCTTGGGCTCAGTTTAATTTATGAGTGATAAAGTTTGCTTTGTTTCTCTGTTTCCTGAAATACATGTTTCCCTCCATGTCTTCACTCCATTCCCTCCAGTAGTTTGTTCTGCCTAATTGCTCCGAATGTCACAGCAGGAGCAGGTGGCAAGCACTGCAAAGAGCTGTGCTATCCATTTTCCCAACCAGAAGCTGCCTCTAGTGTCACCAAGGTCTCCATGAGGCTTGTCTTGCAACTGTTGTGGCTTTTTTTCTTTTTTCAGTGCTAACATTTTTTCCACAATACACTGATTTTTCTTTGTCAGCCTTTTCGTTCAAGTAAAATGGAAGTTTACAAGAAACTCAACTAGTTTTCATTGTCCTTCAGGGCATTGTGCTCAGCCCTGTTACACAATTTGGAGATTCTTATGCTTTACCTTATAAATTACTTGGTATGGTCCCTCTGACTTCTGAAGGCAGCTAGCTGTCTCTGCCTCATTATAAACATTCATGGCTTATCTTGCACCTTTGAACAGTTTTCTAGTTGTGCTGCAGCTCAGTCTGGCATGTTCCAGGCAGCAGGGCCTGTACTGATGGAGAAAAACCAGTAGCAGGTTCTGAGTCACTATTGCTACTTGAGACATAGTGCAGTTTTTGCCATGAAATAAGGACTGGTGGTTGACATGAGGGAAAGTGCCTGATCCAGTTGTTACTCCGTTTCCCTCTGTGGAAGCAAACATAATTCTGTTCAGCTCTCTTTTGGTGGCTAGGATTTGTGGTTGGTGAGCGTGGAAACAGTTGGAGCAACAGAACTAGTTAAAAAATAAAATCAGTTCTTTGTGATTGTCCTAAATTCAGATCAGATCTTGGCTTTTTATTTTTCTCAAGTACATGTTGCGTGTAGGTTATTTGCATGTTCTTGGCACACGGGTCAGATGCTGGGGCAAAAATAACCCCAACCCCTAGACAAAACAACCTTCTTCTAAATGAAAGAGGATCTCCTCTTCTTTGTAAGCAAGCCATTGTTTAATCTTCTGCATTTGAAGTTTGGTGAGTGGCATGTAAAAGGACTTTAGGCAGCAAACCACATTCTGAATTTATAAATGAATCAACATTTTCTTAAGAAATAAACCTCATAAAATTCCAGCTAGCATGTTGATATATGACAGCTTTTATTGGTGCTTTGTTGTTTGTGAGGAGGTGCCCAGACTAAAAATGTGAAGGAAGTTAACTTTTTTTTTTTCTAGTTATGAGGAGCAACATAAAAGAGGAGGCTTCGTGACAGGATTTTCCTGTTCCTTTTTTACCTGCTCCATCCTAGGTGGCATCAAGGACACACTTTCTACACTTAGATTCTCATGTGAAATAAGAATTTAAAATGTCTCCTAGATGGATATTACTTAGAATGTTGATATGGTTAAAAGTAGGATAGATTATTCTTCTGCTTTTACCTACACATGGAATCTTGCAATCTTGAGGAAGCTGACTTTGGAGATCCAGGGGGATTTGATCTCACATTTCCAGGCAAGAGAGGAAGATGGGCTGTAGGGCCTTGGGTGCCCTGCTGTCCCTCTCTGCATTGCCATCTGCCTGGGTAGGTACTACAGCTACTCTTTATGCTCACACTCAGCTGCCAGCTTGCCTTGGTTCACCCCAAAGCTCTGAATCTTAATTTTTACTCCCAAAATCAACAGTGACTAATTTTTTGTTAATTTATGTTTATCCACGTCAACACTAATGAAGCTGGCAGCTCTTTGACAGCTAAGCTCTAGTACTTTTCACAACCTAGCTGTTGCCTTCTCTAATTTCTCAGTGTGCATGATTCAGCAGCTGGACTTAAAGAATGTTTCGACCTCCTGGAGAAAAAGCTTCACATGAAACTGTTCCCCACTCTACCCAGTAGCTCCCTAGTTAAATTCTTCTGCCAGTCTTAAAGACTTGGATACAGTCTTCTCTAGCAGCTCATCTAGGATGAGTTGCTCTCCTATTCCAAACGCTGCACTTGATATGGAATACAATACAAATATGGGAACAGCTTCCTGTCCTTGCTCCAAGAAATATTTAGCTGCTGACACAAAGCAGAGCAAGTTCATGAGGAGAAACTGAGAGGCTGTCAGTTTGTAATTAGTGACTGCTGTTGGAGCTTTGACTCAAGGGTTTCCATCCTTGTCCCAAATCCAACAAAGCTGGGTCTTGATCCTAAGTCTCCTTCACCCTAAATGGCTTTGGCAGTTGACTTTGTGTTGAAGAGGTTAGAGGAACACTACCCATTGCCTCTCTGTTGTGTGAGATGGGATTTGCCTGCACTGGTGCTCTCTAAGGACACTCCTCTGGAGAGAAATGTCTCCTTTCAGTCCAGAATTAAACACTGGATTTTCTTCAGACTCCACCTTTCTCCTTGCTGTTTTTAATAACTTAGCAATGTGCTGCTCAATATACTGGCTTCTTCCTGCAAAACCTTGTAAGCGACCTCCTTTGTTACTGTGATAATTAATGAAGTGTTTGCATTTCTTAGTGATCCCAAATGTCTAGGCACAGGATCAAGAACCAGTCCTTGTTTACCCAGTTCTTTGAAGATTTTTGTTCTAATGTGAAGGTTCTCACCCCAGCTGCAGCTAGATACTTTAATAGATTAGTGATAAATGAAGCATTGACATAAACTGAATTGAAAAAGTATAAATGAGAAAGAAGTGGAATATTAAGTGATATTTTTCAGCTTATTCTGCAGTTTTCTTGCTTTTCTTGCTCTGAAATCAAGGTGTGAATCCCATTTTAAAGCAGAATCTCCTAATCTTGAAAGTGTTTTGCTTTGTGGCAGCCCTGTAAGGTAGGGTTGATGTTGGGGTGTTCTGGGTGAGGAGAAGTGGCACCAAAGGACTGTGCATGACCTGAAATCACACAGGATTTCTGGTGATGGAGAAAATGCTGAATATGCATCTCTAGCTAGTACCTTAATGTCCAGCCCCTTCCTTTCTGGCGTGAAGCCTCTATATATGGGAGAAGAGTAATAAATGAAGATTAAGCAAAGCTGAGTCTTATGCTGTCTTTCTCAGCTTTCTCAGTTTTCCACTCCCCCTATAGTCATATTTAAGTATTCTGAGTTATTGTTGGGGTTTTGTTTGGTTCAGGTAACCTTTCACTGTATCGTGCTTGTTAGCAAACAGGATATTACAGAACTGATGTCAAATACAACCTGTGCTCGACAAGAAATATGTGACCAAGGCTGACGTGAAAACTCCACCTACCTCTACCCTTGTAAAAGAAGGGTGGGAAAGGTCCCCCTGTGTCTTCAAATGTGCTTCATGGCAATGACGTGAGGCATTCTTATCTGACCCTGAGGGGAAAGCTCGACCGTGTGCATCCGGGCAGTACCCCTGGGTCAGAGCTAGTACATTGGCCCAGGCAGGATTACTCAGAGAGCCTGTGTGGTTTATGGAGGCACAGGAGATTGCACTACTCCAAAAACCATGTGCCACAGACATATTACCGGATGCACAGTCACATGCAAACAATGGTTTAAATGCTGAGTGTAGCCTCGTAACAAGGCCCAAAGCTCCTTGTTTATGGTCTGACTGGAGCCCCAGCTGCATTTGTGAGTGATTTCCCTGACTTCATGGCCAGAAAGCGAAGCTCCAGCTGCGTCTCTGGGAGGACGGTGTCCCGCGTTGGCCCAGGAGTACGGTGTGGAGGGGGTGGAGGATGAGGAAGCCACCCCAGCCTGGAGCAGCAGGGGCGTGCGGAGGAAGTGACTCCACACCGCGCTCGAGGGGAAAGCTTCAGAAGAGGAGTTGGCTGAAGCCTCGCGAATACGATTTGGCCTGGGGCCACGCAGAAGCTAGGAATGACCTTAAATAGTAGTCTAGCTTGTGTTAGCATGTGCTGCCTGAACAGCAAGGCTGGGACGTCCCGGGTGCTGACTCACCCGCGGCTGCTGGGCGAGAGCTGGCCAGGCCGCTGCTTGCCCCGCGTGGGGGATGAACGCCACCTTAGTCATCACCGCTGGGGACGGGGTGTTGTGAAGTGTCCGTAGAGTCTTGCAGGAACCAGCACGTCCCGATTCCCTTTGCATCACAGGAGGGAGTTGGTGTTTCTTTGGAACAGGCGCCGCTGGCCTCAAACTTTGGCAAAGGCCAAGCTCAGCTGCATCTCAGATCTGGATGTGCTGCTCAGGTGTCTGCTCTGGGGGGTGGATGTTGTCCTGTTTAATGAGGAAACTTTATGGGCATTTCCATCTGATGAAACAGTTGTGCTTTAGGGGCAAAGACTCATCTGTTTAAAAATAAAAAATTAAAAAGCTCCCATTTTGAATAAAGTCTGTAAAAGTGTGTGGTGGGTGTAGGTGGCAGGGTTTTGGTAGCAAAGTCTGGGGCTGCCCCATGCCCAAGTCAGTCTGAGCACCCTCACTGCAGGGCACAGCTGGACCTGCAGCATACACTGGTGGTGCCTCTCTGAAAAGTGCATTTTAAAAAGGGGCAAAACACCATGTGGGCAGTGAGGGTGAGGAAAAGCGTGACCCACCCAGGTTAGTGAAGTGGGGTGGGGGGGAGCAGGTATTTCCCTGCAGCCTGTGGAGAGGAGCACACCAGAGCTGAGGCTGAGAGCAGAGATCCCCAGAGGACCCCATGCTGGAGCAGGGGGATGTTTCCTGACAGGATCTGTGGCCCATGGAGGACCCACACTGGAGCAGGTGGAGAGTGTCAGAGAGGAACTGTTATGGACTGACCACAACCCTCCTTTCCTCATCTCCCTGCACTGCTTGGGTCTGGGGGAGACAAAAAAGTCAGGAGTGAAACTAAGGCTGTGAAAAAGAGGGTGGAGGAAATGTGTTTTAATTGGATTCTCACTTTCGAAACATATTTTAATTTAAGTTGGTTTAAAAGAAAGTCTGGTTTGCCTATGGCTGTAGTTAACTGATCTCCTTGTCTTTCTCAGACCACAAGTTTTCCATCTTGTTTTTTTCCACTGCCCTGTTGAGGAGGGCGAGTTTTCTTGGTCTTCTAAACATTTAACCAAAATCTCTTTGGGAGGAACCAATGCATCAGCATCTCCATCAGAACAACCACCACTGCTCACGCCTTGGCAGCTGCTGCACATCCCTGAGAGCCTGGGAGGTCTACCAGAAAGGCAGGAGGTACAGCTGGAAGCTTGGTAAGCACAATATATAAATGCTTACTAATTCTAGATAGGAATATAATGTTACCTTGAGCTAATAGTTTTAAAATAAATCATCTGAATTAGACACCTGCCTAGGTGATCACCATAGTGATTTCAAAACAAACAATAATAACTTTAAAATTATCAAGAGAACCAAAGGAAAATGAGGACCCAGGTTGCAGTTTTGGACAGCATTTAGGATTATGCTTACATGGTCTTTTTGCAGGCAGATGTGAACTTGTCTATGACATGCAATGAACTGACCAAAAGACACATGCCCATGTAGGACTGTGTGTGAACTAGTACTAGCCACATCTCTGCAGACCTCATTAGCTGGGCAAAAGTATGTACCTGCCAAAGCTCTGGCATGCAAGGTTCAAAGGGGCTTGTGGCTGGCTGGAGCTGAACATAGGCAGAGCAAACTCCTGCCTGTACCATGGTAACATACCCTAGGTGAATCAAGAGCTGAAGCTTTTGTCCTGGCAGTGGATCAGCAGTCCCTGAGCCACCCTGGTAATCTACATTGTTTAACGGATGCTCAGCCCTCGAGCTGATCAGGGAACATCTTCCTAACCATGTATGTATACATATCTTTCCCCCAAAGTCATGCAGGCAGCTGACTGAGCTGCTTCAAATCATAATTTGGATTAAAGGGAAAACCAGTAAACATGATTAAATGGATATTAAAAGGAGTCTGAAGGAAGGAAAAGGGCACAGGCACCCATATATCTCACTCTGGGGTATGTGCATCAGCAAAACCAGAAAAGCAGCTGTTGGGATTGTCAGCAGACAGCTTCTGAGTGATGATGTCTTTACATGAAAATGTGCAGTTAGCATCCTGCTGTGGTAGTATCAGCAGCTGCTTCTAGCTTCAGCCCTTCTCTGGAGTACAGGCTCCACATGCAAACCAGCTGAACTCTGTCTGTCCACGTCGAGGGGGGAATACTAGGCACTTGGACTGGCTTCCCTGCTCTAATCTGGGAGAATCAATGAGATCACGGCTCAGGAATGCTCATAAGAAACCACAACAAGGGAATGTGAGCAACTGCAGACATGGCAAGTCTATACTCCACAGAATCAACTTCCCTGCATGAAGGGAAAAAAGGATGGGCAGGTGGGGATGACCCAAAGAAGGAGAAGCCCTGGGATTTCTGGTTTATCTCCCTTAAGGGCTCTTAAAACAGTACATCATGTTGCTTCATATGGAGAATGGGATTTCCTGGTGGCACCTTTAACAGGCTGTGGCATTGAATAAGGATGTGGCTCCCAGATGACTGGTGATCCTCCAAGACAAATAGCAAAAAGGGTTTTATGCCACAAACCTGTAATTTTGCAAAGAGCCAGATCTTCAACGCATGTTTTATTTTTAAAAAAGCCACAAACAGAGAGAAATAAGAGAAAAACCCATCATTAGAACCATGGAATGCCAACATAACCTGTTTTTAATGATCTCTCTCCATCATCTCTCTTACAAAGCAGCTGGGTGGTATTTTGCATGTGGTAAGATATAACCTATAAAAGGCTATTAGTAGAATATATTTCTAATTTTACAAATCTTAGAAATGTGCATATTGTTCATGATTTTTCTCTTAGTCCATGGTTTTTTTTTTTCCAGAATGACTAGTGACGTTGGATACCCAAAACTAGAGTGGTTGGTGATTATGTGCAGATATATACAGACAAAAAGCATGCTGTGGTTGTGTTTAAAAGAGAAAATAAATATAGGTGTTTATACATAATGAGAATGCTGTAGTGTCTCCAATAAAACAGGTAAAGGACAGGTCAAATAACAAAATGAGCACCATAAAAGATTTTAAGAGATATTTCTTTAATACTAGCCTCACTCAGGCTATTTTTTTTCCCAGTCAGATGTTCCTAATGGAAAATTGCAACAGAGCATCAAACAATCCAGAGTTAATGAATGTGAACAGTAATTCTAATGTGACAAACACATGTTTATAAAGTATAATAATCACTAACAGTTGTAAAAATTGTTGTGGAAGTATTTCTTACTCTTTTCAGCATAGTTGTGTAAGTACCTATAAAGGATTGAACCTTTCAGCTGGGTTATGAGAAAAAATTCTCACTCAGGACCAAAAACCACTTTGATTTTGGGCTATAAAATAGCAAAGTCTCATTTCCCGGACTGTTGTGTTTACATCATAGCTTTTGACAAGGACTGTCCTGGCTTTGACAATGTTCTTTTCATGCCCCTCTTTCCCCAGCGTGCTGAACAACCCTGTGTGGTTCCCAGAGCAACTCCCTATCTGCAGAGCTTCTTGAAGGCTGATAACCCTGCTGGCTTCCTGTCTACAAAAGAAAACATGCAGGAGGTTGTTGCTCCTGCTAACGCAGTCGTGTTGCCTAGCTTAACAATTTCACATGCTTGTATATCTAGACACTGGTGCCCTAAAAGTCTGAATCTTCTGAAGAAATGCATAGTGAACATACTTGATTGTCTGACTCATAATGCTGGTGCCAGGGCTTTAGCTTTTCATTTCTATTTATTCACCACGGGAAACCTAAACTACAAATACATTGGATGAAAGCCTGGCTCCAGTGAAGTCAAGGACAAAATTCTCATTGATTTCTGTAGGCAGAGAACTTCACTTCTGTGCTTTTGGTTGTACTCTACTGTTCCTGGCTCAGGGCTAAAGTGACATTTGAAAAGGCTCTGTTACCCATAGTGATGATGAATTCCAGTGGCACTTCTAAACACAGCCCATGTGTACAAGAAGCATCTGTTTCTATCCTGAAGAGCTTGTAGCTTATGAAGTAAGCCAGATTCAGAGGAGAGCACAGTAAAGATTTTTTCACCACCACACATAACCAGACTTGAGCCTGCTTGAAGCTCTCTTATGCCAGGCCATAGAGGGGAGAAAAGAGGCAAATGTGGTTGACCTAGGTGTTGATTAGCTTTTAGCAGCATGCAGAAGTTTGGTAACAAGCAATTTTCTTGTGGTGAAGCTTGTGCTCACCTGTCCCCCAAGGAGATATGGCTGAACAGCCCTGATTTTGGTGGTTCTTTCAGTGCTGTTGCAGCCCTGTGGTATGTCAGCTGCCTAGCACCCACTGCAGCAGCACTACTGATACTCTGAGTTGTGCTGAGGTACCTGGTTTAGCTACTTGCCTACAGGAGTGAACAGAATTCTTTTAGATTATACTTTAGTTAGGGAGCGGGAGTTGGCTGTAGCCTCCTTATTAACTTAGTACAAGGGCTCACTGCCTTTTCCTGTGCTTTGCTGAGTACAAATTCTGATAAAGAATCTTTTTAAAAAGCAGACAAACAAAACCCACAAAACAAGAAACCCCACAAAAATAAATCATGCACTTAGAAATGCAAAATTTCAAGGAAAAGAACCCCCATAAGTATCTTAGTACTTAGCATCCGAGCTGGGAAAAGTCCATTGGTTAAAAAAAATAATACTGACAGCTCCCCAGTGCCCAATTAATCATTTGCTTTTAACAACAAACCCTTGCAGGCAGACACAAACGTGGAACAGGAAAGCAGGAGAAATGAAATGGTCCTTTGTCATGTGGCTGAACTCGCTGCCCTTGCTGGGACACCAGCAGTTCATCTGGGCAGAGAAACCCACTGGCCCACTTGGCATCCTGCAGCTCCTGGCATGTGTTAAACAGGTCGGTAGGTGGTCTGGCTCAGACCTCTTGGACGTGCTTTCTCACAAGGTTCCTTGCTTTGCAGGGGGAAAAAAAACAGTTCAACAGAAAAGATCTTTTCCATAAGGTTCATAAACTCTTTCATGGTGCTTCAAGTGCTCTATTAAATATGTAGCTACACTTCAAAAACCCAGGTACCTTCTGTGAGGTTTCTATGGGAATTTGTTTTGTCTTGATGATCTTCACAACCATTTTAGTAGAGAAATTGTAGGTAGAGCAGAATTTGTGCCTTCAGGAATCATTAAAATTATTAGGTGAAATAATTCAGCTGAAACTTTCAGGTAGTCTAATTAAGAATCACAGTGCTGCTTCTCTGCCTTAATAGCTGTCAGAGTGTTCTGGCTATGAAGACTGTGACAGGTTTCACTTGCTTGCTTCAAATCCACTAAGGAATTGATCATGCTTTAATAGGGATATTAAAGAGTCTTTTACTGCTTTATTATTATACTATTGTTGCAGGAATATATTAATCTTTACATAAAGTATACCTGATTTACACTAAGCTCTTGGAAGAACTTTTAGGGTTTAGGTGGGGAGATTGGATGATTTGGTTTAGGTGGGGAGATTTCAGATGGAAAAAGGAGGAAGGATGTGGAAAACTCAGGACACACCAGCCCAATTTCACACCTATTTTCTACCAGCTTTGTGCTATCTCTTAGTCCTCCTTTCTTCAGAGGTTGTTGGTCTAATAACAGACTGTAACTTGAAAGGTAACAATTTTCTCCACTATCTTTCATTTATATGCAGTGGTGAGGATTCCAGGACATGACTTGCTGAGGCCGAGGCTGTGAGACATTGTTGAAGTTGGGGGTTAGAGCCTCAGCAGTGTTACTGCTTATCAGCTGGTTCAGGAGAAAAATAAAAGACCCAGGGTGGAAGGTTGTTTGTCTTTCATTAGCATTTAATCTCATGTCTTAAATTGGTGCAATTTCCATGAGGGGTTATGTGTGCTCATGTCATCTCATGAGTGGTAAAACATTTCACTTGATAGAGTTGTCCAGTTGTTTATTTTAAATACATGAATTTACTTTAGTAGCTGCTTAACATAAAGTGCATAAACTGTCAAACTGCTCTGTTAAATCAGTGACTGTTTGATTCTTTTCTATGAACTGGCTTAGATGATTGCTCCCCATCAGTGGAAAGGTGGCAAAGTTGGCATTGTGAAGAAGAGCCCTTAGTACATGAGCTAAATGAACTATTCTGTGAAATGAAGAAAAAAGGTTTTAGAGACCAAGGAAGTTTACTGGAAAAAAGTCTCAATAACAAAACAAGAAGTCAAGGGAGTTTTTGAAGCTGTCTGAGATGCTTAAATTCTGTCACTTCAAAATATCTAGACCTTAGTTTTCCTCTGTTCTGTCTTTAGTGAAAGCAATAAGTTGCCTTCTTTCATGAGGATCATTGTGAGTCTACACCCTTAGAAGCTGTCAGGCAAGTGGGTAGTGATGGAAAGGGGTTCCTAAAATATATACCAGTAACAGCTTTTCATTCAGTCTGTTCTGTCTTCTAAAGCAAGAAATTGAACGTGCTACACAGCAAGCTGAAAAAATTTAATTAGATGATTCTCTGCACCCCCTTCTATTAAAAATTATCTGTATCCCACTACCAAGCATAGTTTTCTCCATGAAATCAGAAGGCCCAGACATTGCCACAGCTATGCTTAAGGCGTTGAAGATTTCATGAGTTCCACCAGCAGACAACATCAAGTCAGCAGAATATTTTTGGGAGATGTTCCCACTTCCTTTCCAACCAAATGTACCCACTTTGTTGGTCTGGATCAGCCTCCTGAATATCAAAACGTTTGCATCTGCTTCCCATTACTGCCTCCTCCTCCATGGTGAGTCCTGTAACGTCAGCGCCGTTTCTGCGCGGCTGGTTTCCGTACGAGGAGATCACACACTTTATTCCTTAAGAATCTGTTCCTAGGGAGGGAAAAAAATAAAGAAGTCCCTCTTTTCCAAACAGTTGTCAAGAGCTCCTAAGCCTTCTGGAGCATCGCACAAAAGCAACTTAATCCTGCTCACTGCAAATGTCATGTTGCCTTGATCTCTCTTAACAGGAATTTGTTAAGTTGTTGCTACAACATCTGCAACAATCGTGCCCTGTGTCACTGCCTCGTGCCACAAATCACATGCAGGGAGCTGTCAGGAGTAACAATAACATATCAGGGATGGAATGGCTTAAGTCCTGTGTGAAGGATACAGTGCCATAATTCCAGATTGTTCATTGGTTTTTCTCTATGTGCTTCTACTGGATCTTTTGAGACTGAATTAGGTCATGGATCTGTGGGGGGGTGGAATTTGCTGCGTAGAGGGAAAAAAGTTCAGTGTAAGTGGGGTTTGATGCCTTCATAAGGATTTACTGAAAGTAGTTTTGCAGTGTGAGCTAGTCTACAGCTGCAGAGCCAGCACAGGGGAAGGGATTTGTTACTGCCTTGCTGTTGGGGTAGAGCAGATAACAAACTAGCTCAAGGAACGTCCATCAGGGTTTGTTCTCTTGCTTTTTTAGAGTTAGTTCTCATACTTTTTTTTGCAGTAAATCCTCCTATAGACTGAGTGACACTGACTAACTGGCTGAAGAACAGAGCTCAGAGAGTTGTGATCAGTGGCACAGAGTGGAGTTGGAGGCCTGTAACTCACAGAGTTCCCCAGGGGCCAGTCCTGGGTCCAGTCTTGTTCAATATATTCATCAATGACCTGGATGAAGGCACAGAAAGGACCCTCAGCAAATGTGCTGGTGACATGAAACTGGGACGAGTGGCTGACACACCAGAGCTGTGCAGCCATAGAGTGAGGCATGGACAGGCTGGGGAGTCAGCCAGAGGGGGGGACCTCATGAAGTTCAGCAAGGACGAGTGTGGGGTCCTGCACAGGGGTAGGAATAATGCCCTGCACCAGGACAGGTGAGGGGTGACCTGCTGGGAAGCAGCTCTGTAGGGAAGGGCCTGGGGGTGGTGGTGGACAACAAGTTCACCATGAGCCAGCCATGGGCCCTTGTTGCCAAGAAGGCCAGTGGTCTCCTGGGGTGCATTCAGAAGTGTGTGGCCAGGCAACAGAAGGATGTTTTCCTCCCCCTCTACTCTGCCCTGGTGAGGCCACTTCTGCAGTGTTGCATTCAGTTCTGGGCTCCCCAGTTCAAGAGAAACAAGGAACTACTGGAGAGAGCCCAGCAGAGGCTACCAAGGTGCTGAGGGCACTGGAGCATTTCTGTGCCCAGGAAAGGCTGAGAGCCCTGGGGTTGTTCAGCCTGGAGGAGAGAAACCTGAGATGGGATTTGATCAATAGCTAAAAGACAGGGGTCAAGAGGCTGGGGCCAGACTCTTTTCAGTTGTGCTCAGTGGCAGGACAAGAGGCAATGGGCACAAACTGGAACCCAGGAGGTTCCACCTGAAGATAAAGAAAAATTTTGCAGTGAGGGTGGCCGAGCCTGGAGCAGCTGCCCAGAGAGGTTGTGGAGTCTCCTGCTCTGGAGACATTCCAAGCCCACCTGGATGTGATCCTGGGCAGCTTGCTCTGGGTGATCTTGCTTTAGCAGGAGGAACTGGACAAGATGATCTCCAGAGGTCCCTTCCAACCACCACCAGTCTGTGATATGGACCTTTTTCTGAGCGCCTTCACACGGTTTCAGTTCATCCAGTTCCAAACTGGGTTAAGGTAAGCTTCCCAATGACCATGCAGACAGGAGGGGGTAATCACGTACTTGTGCAACACGACCTCAAAGCTGTCAGATGTGCACAAATAATTTCAAATAGTTTACAATTAATTATTACTCTTACATTTCTACATCTGGTAAAACTACAGGATACAGGCCCTGATTCAGCAAAACTCTTAATAACATGCTGAACTTTAAAATTCATTTGACCTCCATGAACTTGAAGATTTTGACTTGCAGTGTTTTTTTGAGTAAGGGTAAAAACAGGCACGTATCTGAAGTTCAGTGTGTCACGTTGGCAGGGTTTGGGGTATCACAGAGGTATTTCCACCTGTAACTTGGTTGCCTTCCAAATCTCTTTGCATCACCCTCTTGAGGAAAGTAATTTTCTTGTTTCTAGCGTATTAGAAGCCACTGACTCTTTGTCATTCAAAGTGTATGATTCATAAGAGACATTTTTTTAATTTTTGATTTTTTTTACCCATTATCAGATGCTAATAATTATCTTTTTTGACTGTGGGTATGCTGGTTTTCTTATCTAGGTGTGCATTTTCTGGTACATTTTTGTCTTTTAAAACAGGATTTAATTTTGAGTATTTTTCTAACAATCACCTGGTAAAGATACAGGTACATCTTGAAACAAAATGTTGGTCTGAAAGGTCAGAAGCTCTCACAGAGGGTGTTTTTTTTTTCCTCTATTTTCACACATAGGCTGTACTCTGAGCCTCAGATCTCTGTGATAATTTATCTGCTACAAAACATTTCTATTCTGTCTTTCATCTGAAGAGTATCTTTGAAGTCCCTGCCTATTCCTGCTCTAAATGTAGCTTTCCCAGTGGTCTCCACACAGCAATCTGTTTTAATTAGAGAAGGAAATCCTCTGGAATTACTTTGCCAAACTGATTTCATGTCCTTTGTAATTTCCAATGAGACTTTATAGCTTTTTGGGGGCGAGGAAGGAGGGGCAGACAGCTGAAACAGGACCTCTTCTTAGGTTGTGAGCATCAAAATCCTTTATTGGCTCTAACCCTAGAGCCTTGGACAAAGGTAATGAAGTGAAATAATAGGATAAACAGCTCACCAGAGTCCCCAACTGAATGTTTTGCAGATATATTCTCCTCGAGTGAGAACCCTACTGAATACAGAAGCCTTTCCCCTCCCGCTCTTTTACTTAAAGTGGTTTTTGCATGTGAATTCCATCCACTTGCCAATGGTGACTTCACAACACCAGCTGTGTGACAATACACCCTACAGAGGGGTCAGTTGACAGAGGCTGTAGAACAAAGTGCTGTTGTTATGTAGGCAAGCAGGATTTGTCCACTTTTACAGGTCAATACTTGTCACTCTGTGAGTTTATTTGGGTTCTTGAACATCTCCAGTGAAAGATACACAAAAAGTGCAAGAAGAGCCTTCATCTCCCTGTCCTGATGGAAGCATTCTCCATTCCTGGAGAATAAGTGGTAAAGGAAACACATTGTATTACATTGTAGGGATGAAGTGGGAGGAGATGCAGTTCTTCTAACAAGGCTCTGACAAAAACTGTCAAAGTGATTGCTCTGCCCATCCTGCTCATTGGGGACCTCTGGGATTTGTAGACAGCCTGAGTCTTCTGTCAGAGGGGTCTGCACTTCTGCAGAGAATTGGTAATATTGCTGATTTCCAGATATACCTGCTAGATGCAGCAGCCTCCCATCACTGTGGAAAAAATCATTAACTTCCTTCCAGAGGGGATTAAAGGAAAGCAATTTCTTTTTCTCTTAGAAAATAATTACTAAATACTTTCAAGAGAGCTTTGTAGAGAAGGAATTGCCCTTCTGGAGGAAAGATGTGGTCTGTGGATTCAGGTTTTCTGTTAGAATAACAAAACCATGTAGTCTTCTAGCTGATTTTTTGCAGCTGAATCCCTGAGCCAACTGCTTTGAACGTGAGCTAGGTGAGGAGAAGGCTGATCAAGAATGGTGTATAATGCTCTTATAAATTTTTCTCAAGGGCTTACAACTAGAGAGTATTGTGTCATCAGAGAGAAAGGCAGCCTGGAGGTCATATCTGGTATGGGATACCCCAGGCAGGTCTTTTAAAATAGCAAGGGCAAATCAAAATTATGAACTAATGAGAGGAGGGCAGCTTGTCACTCAGCATGACTTCACCAGCATCAGCTGTGCTCTAGCAGGGCAGAGATCTGGCCCCGAATACAAACACATTTGCAGCATACTTGGACTATAGGATGTCATATCCTTATAAAGTATAAATCCAAGCAGAATTTCTTCTTGTAGACTTGCCTCATATAAACAGTCTATAAACACATGACTTGTTAATCGGGTTATTTGCTTTAGGATCTGTCCCACGATTTCATGTGTTTCTGTGTGATTTACAGTAGGGCCACGAGGCATGAGAAGAACCAGTCTGCTGATGGATTTGGAGGCTGGAGAGTCTGTGGCTAAGATGGTTCTGCGTGGATACCCACACAGTTTGGGAGAACTGTGCGTCTGCTTCATTTGTCTCTATTCTGTGTACAACATCAACCTGTGACGTTAAAGAAATGATTCCTGCCTTCCCCAGGAGACCAGAAGATGCATCAAGTCAGCAGCGCTGTACTCGCAGCATCTAGCATACAGGGTGTGTGATGTTTCAAAGCAGGACAGAAGCACACTTTAAAGCAAACAAAAGGTTGAAACAATCTGGCTCCAGGCAGCTAGAAGAAGGAGGACTTGGGTTCAGGGTGTGGAAACTCAGCCAGCACATGCTCCAGCCCCAGGCTGCTGATGTTTCACAGCAGCTATGTGAAACAAGAACTCTTTCACACTCCAGTCCTCCCACAGCTACGGGGTGTTGCACTGGGCTAAGTGTTACCTGACTTTGATGTTCTCCAGACAGACCCCAGATTTGTTCATGTTTACACATTTTGACAGGGAAGGAACAGCTCTGCTCAATATCCCCTGGGTTTCCTTGCAGCAGTTCTAAACACTGCAGGGCAAACACCCACTCAGCACCCCCCAGGACCCTACAGCAGCTCGGCTCCCAGCAGGCAGGGTCTGTGTCTGGCAGAGCAGTGGCTGAGAGCACAGATTGCTGACGCAGATTTCAGACCTACAGCCTCTCTTGCAAACACACGTTGGAAAGCTCCCGTCCCCTCCAAATAGGGACAGGAAAGTGATGGAAAAGTTATGACAGGCCAATTACTTAGCTCCCTCCTCCTCCTCCTCCGCCTCCTCTTCTCCTTTTTAATCCATCTCAGCATACTTCATAAATACTTCTTGCAGTAGCTGGACATTGAGGAGCTGTTCCAACATACCCGTTGTGAGGATGGACTGTGCTAGAATTGTGTGTTCAGACAGTAGTATCCTGCCTTTAACAGCATATGTGAATATGTCACCAAATCCCAAGTTTGTGGAAAATTTGATTTTTTGTAGTTCATACTTTCTGACATTGGTTTGGGCCTTTCTATATAATAACTGGGATGGGGATAATGTACTGAATATCCTTGCTCAAATTTTGTCCTCAACTGGTTTTACTAAGTCTCTTTCTTACTATAGTACCTGCTTTAATATGTTGTGTTATATGCAGAGGATCTGGAAAGTTAAGGTAGTTCCTGCCCTGAAAATCTGGAAGAAATAAAGGGCTTAGAGGTATCACTGGGTTTTTGATACAGAAACTCAGGCACTTAATATTAAAGAATATTAAATGACTTGTCTATGCATTGGGGTAATCAGGGCATCTACTGCAATACTGTCTTTCCTCATGCTTCTGAACTTTGATCATATTTAATATCTTGTTTTAATGATTTTTTTTTCCTGTTAACAAGGAGAAGCAGCAAAGGAACCAGAACCCTGAAATGTGTATTCTGAAGATACAGCATGTCTTCCTCTGAAGGACCTTTCATCTAAATCCTAGGAAGCTGTGTTATCATTACAGAGAATAACAAAGAATTACTGTTATCTGAAAAACAAAATAAAGCAGGCAGGAAGGCAAGGAATCTATACACAGGAAAATGAGTGTCCTATGTTGGGGTAAAGCTTTCCTTTTGGCAAACAAGCATATTTGGTTTAAAGAAACCCAGCACTGGTCTTTTCTTGGTATGTTTGAGAGCTTGGGCTTGTCTTGATGTCTTCCCCCCCCAAATATTGTGAAACAGAATATTGTGTCACACATCAAACTGGAAACCAACAAGCTGAAACTTTATTTACATCCAGGATCAATGAGGTTAAATGCAGCAAGCCAAAACCTTCATTAAAAGGCAATTTCAGTGTCTAATGTGCAGGAATGCAAAGAAGCAGCAACTAAAAATAAAGCATACGCTGCAGAGCTGTTGAAATTACATGAGTGTGTTTATATCTAATAGCTGTATTCAAAAAAAAAAGACAATCCAGTCTTCCAGTAATTAGAAAAGCAAGACAAAATTGAGAAGGGTAAAGCCTGTGTCAAAATAGATATTGTAAGAAAACAAACTGACCTTCTGCTACTGCAGTAGAATCAATGTTTGGCTCTAAGGCCTGGGGTTTTTTTCTGTGAAGAAGATGAAATGAGAGTGGATTTAGAGCCGCCTTCTCCCCATGCCAAAGTTTTCTTCAGTCTGTAAATAAACTGTGGAAAAAAACAAAGCCCTGGGCCAGAAAGCCAAGTCCAGTGCTTGTGGTGTTCTGTATTTGAACTGTGCCTTTGGAGAAAGCATCAATCCACCCAGTTCATACAAACGTAGCGGACAAAGAGCTGTCAGATGGCTGAAACTCAGAACTGGGGTTGCATTTGGCTGGGCTGGGAAAGAGGGGACCAAGCAGTCCACCCCCATTCTTATGTATGATGTGGGATGCTCAGCATCAATCTGTAACCAGATACAGCTGAAGGAGGCTAAGGTCTTCTGGGAGCAGTGTGAGGAGGAGGTGTGAGCCTGTGGGTGAAGCTTCTGGAGTTCAGGAGGGACTTCTCAACTAAACCAGGAGAAACCATAGCAATCCAAGTAGACAAAACAGGTAGTGTGGATATCTCATAGTATACCCAGGAAACAAGTGGTGTTTGGAGGTCCTGTATACAAAACTAGACCTGCAGCTGATGAAAATTGGCTAAACTTTATCTGAGTGAATTTGAACCATATTGCTTTATTTCTTGAGTTCTCTGCATTTGGCAGTGTAATAGTTTAGGCTCTCTGACACACTTAAGTGTAGATGGGTGGATGGAACAAAGTATGATTTCATTCAGTCAGTTGCTGTAAATATTTATGAACAAAGCCATCATTGGTAGGGAATGCGTGGCTCCTCGGCATGAATAAGGACTGAAAGGGCAAACATGACTGAGGCTCATGAGGGCAGAACTGGGGCTGGGAAATTTATATAAGGATCCGTTCTTCACCAGGTTTTAGATATCCTCCTGAAGCTCTAGACAAGTAGGTAAATAGCTGTGCAGAGGTTTAGATGTCTGTTTCAAGCTAAGAATTATTCCTGTTGTGATATTCATGTCCTGAAGTATTAGAGGAAGTATTTTAGTTTGTTGAGGGCAGAAATTTGGTTTCAGCAATGTGTTTGTTTCCCTGCTGGCTTTAATAACCCATAGGCTTCATTTTCCTTTGTGCCTGAAGTCCCAGTGAGCCAGTATGACATTAATGAAAGAGATTCTGTGATCTAGTTTGTAGTCAGCTGAATGTCTGCAAGTCTAAGGTCTGACAGTTATCATGAGTCATTTAGGAAAAAATATTCTTTAGCTTAGAGGTTGGGAAAGGATTGTTGGGTTTTTTCCTTTCTGAAAAGCTAAAACAGTTTTTTCCTAGATATGTCCATTCCAAAGAAAGTTTCCTTCTAGTTCTGCTTTGCCCAGAAGCCACACATTCCACTGCAGACTTGCAAAGCCATGAAGGATTTGGTCTGGCTGAGGCATCCTCCTGGGTACAAGGAGATCTGGGTGCTTCTGGCTCTGCCAAAGCCACTGTGTGTAACCTTATCTATGGCATTTGATCTTTGCTTTGTTTTCTTTCTGTATCTATACAAAATGCAGTGCGAGTTTCAGGTAGAGGATTTTGGAAAGGCAAAGAATAGTATTAATGTGTAATTCATTTGGTTTGAGGTTCAATATTCAAACTTAGCCCTGTCTGATTCTAGAAAGGATTTTATTGTGGTTTGCTATACAGGGAAGGACAAGACCTGTATCATGGAATATTTATTCTCTCTCCTTTAGGAGACTGACTCTACAAGTACTTCCATCCTTCACTGCACTACTATAATGCTTTCTCTCACAGGAGGAAAAATTCTACTGCAGTAATCTAAAATAGGTAAAGCTCAAACCAATCACTTTTACTTGCACAGTTCTAACCTGACACCTTAGGAACCCAGTTTGTAGACACAGTTCTGTTTGTCAGACTCTTCTGGCTAACAGCTCTGCAAAACCAGATGTGTTCTGCTCTTTGGCTCACTGTCTTCCAATTTTCCAAATTTCATTTTCAGAGTGAGAGTCAGAAAAGGATGCTAGTCCCACTGCCCACCACCTTTTCTGCACTCATCTTCTAGCTTCCAGCCTGCCTTGCCGGCACCTTCCTTAGCAGCATGTGATTCCTGGAAGTCTCTACTCATTGGTGATATTTCAAGATGATTGGCTTGGCCAGATCCTGGCCCATGGAACTCAGTGGTAAACATTCTCATGAAAGGCTTACTGGCTGTCACAATAATTTGCTAATCTGTTTATAGCTGGGATTCTTACGAAATGAAATCAGTCCCCCACGTAGTCTTTTCATCCAAATACCTCCAAGAAACTGACTTGATGCCTTTGGTGAGATCACTTTTCTTGGTGCTGCTCAAGCTCAGTGACATTGCAATACACCCCCAGTTTTTCTCCCAATTTAGAGCTCACAAGGTGCAAGAACAATTAAAAGGGTTCTTACATCCATGTTCATTATTGCGAGGGAACTCTGAATATAAGATGATTCAAGATTGTCTGCTGGGAACAGGTTTGTAGTAAATGTTGGCCAGACAGTGTGAATGGGAGCCAAAGCTGTGTTTATTAAGTACATTTGAAACTTCAGATTGTTAAAGAGTCATTAAAGGGTGACCAGTAGCCACCGAAATCATTGCGCTCTTCCTATTACTCTGTGTTACAAGTTGATGAAGACTCTGTAGCTAGAGAGCTTATGGATGTCATTTATGCCATAGCTATGGGGCTCTTCCAGCTGCTTTGAAAGGAGCCCACACCAAACCCGTTTAGAGTCCACCTGTCCTTTCTGTCCTCACATATTGCCAGCAAAGCAGAGAGCTCATTGTACTGTATGTGGGCATATAAACAAGCTTCAAACTGGGTGGCATGAATAGTAAAGACTATTAAAATAGATGACAGATTTCAGTACTGGAGAGATGCCACATTATATAGCTCCAGTCTCAAGTTGACTTTTAAGGCTAAGTTCATTTGCAGCCAAATTCCCCACTGCCACTTCCTTATTATAGCCATTATCTGTGTCACTAAGGTGAAAGCAACGTAGGAAGTTGCACCTACATTTTGCTGTGCAGACATATCCCAAGAATCCATTTGTGTGAATAAACAGTGGCCTTTTCAGCTGAGATCATATAGCTGCAAGGCCAATGATCACTGTTATTCTAGGGCAGGGCCAACCTAGAAGCCTCTATAAAGACGTTGCTGTTGTAGATCTCAAAAGAACTCAGTAACTGTCAATACAAAGAGTCTCCCAGTCTTTGCTGTGGAAGCATTAGGAAAGATTCTCAGCAAAATTATTTGACTCGGTTATTTGCATTCTTCTCTTAACTGATGCAAAGGGATGAGTTTTGCAAAGCTGTGCACAGCTTTTAAAAAATATTTATTTATTAGCAGTCCTCAGTTCAGCTGTCGTGTTTCTTTTGTGCTTAAAGAGTGTTTGTATGTGCTCTGTAACTCTGGACAAGTCACTGCAGCCAGCCAGGAATGATCATGAGAAATGGAAAAATCCCTAGTTGTCTTGCCAGGGGAACTCATATGCAGCCTGAACCCTGGGCAAAAGGGGAAAACACAGGCCCAGAGACACTCCAGAAAATATTTCATTTTCTAGGGATTTCTGGTATTGGGTAAGTATCTTTTATTTTCTCTTTGCTTGAAAGAACCAGGTACTTACACAGAGCCCTTGAGTATGTCTGTACTGCAGGTCTGTGGTATGATAGTAGTTTAACCTTGGCTCAACTACATGTACATAAACTCCCTGTTTCTGGTAGTAGGACCAGAACAGTACTCAAAGAAGGTTTCAAAACCCACTTGGAATTCTGAAACACACCTCCAGTGACATCCGTGTTGTGAGACAACTTGTCACCAAATAGTTTGTATGGAGACTTCATTTTCTGTGCCTTCACATTGCTTGCTGCCTTTGCCATCTAGTCTAGGACTAGCTGGCATAAGCTCCTTTCACTATTTTTAAACTGCAGTTTGTCTAGACACCAAAACCATGTTGCATGTTTTTTAAAGGAGGTACTCAAGAGGCTACAACTGTTTGCAAGAGCTGCCTCTGATACAGGGTTAGTTTATGAAGCAGGAGAAAACATCTGTACAAGCTGTTTCTGAGCATTCCCCTGGATCCTGAATTCAGGTTCAGCAAGGAGACATATGGCTTCACAGTGCTGGTGGAACATAAGGTACTGTGGGCCTGCCCCTCTGCCTGTCATTTCCACTGCAGGTATGGGGAGTGAATGGATTTTGACTGTGCAAAGCATGTGAAATGAATGAGGTAGAATATTTCTCCAAAGAGATTTTGGCAGCAGTCTAGGATCAGTTGCGTGTGCTGGACAAGCTTCGTCTGGGCATAAGGCTCCAGGGTTTGCTGAATGTGCTATGGGTCCTGAGGATAAGAAAAAAATTTAGCTGATTTCCAAGGTCATCTTCCTTCCTTCATATTGCTAATTTGAATATAAATCTTTGCTCCCAGTAAACATTGTTTCTGTAGCTGTCTCTCTGGCTAATACCTGTCGTGATCTGGTGAGAGGGACAGCTAGCTGGCTCATGATAGGATACTTCATGATTATCCAGGACTGGAAAGATGCAGTAAAAGCCAAGTGCCTTTCCAGTGTGGTGGTGTAACTGGTCTCAGGCTTCCATGGTGTAGGTGATGCCATTTCATATCCTTCCATATCGTATCTGGAGGATGGAAATTACTGGTTTTGTCCAGTTGTTATCATAGACTTCAGGGTCTGTGATCAGGAACTGTCATCAATGAACTACCTGGAAAACTGCAAAAGTTACAATCATTTTCATAAAGTCCTCAAAACCTCCTGTGCAGCTTGCAGTTAGCAAGCAAAGGAAACCATTCAAATCCTGCCTAGCCAGTCCCACAGCTCCCTGAGGAGAGCTGGGTCTCACACTGTGCTCAGCCCAGTTTCCAAGCTAAATTGACACGGGGACATTTGGAGGAAGCTTTGTAGGAGCGTCCAGATTGTTGACGTTTTCTCCAAATAGACCCATTACCCTGTGGAGGAATTTGAGATTTGCACCCTCGGAGTTGTGAGGGTCCCTGAGCCACACTCTCAAAGATCACATTATTCATATTCCTGAAGTAAAAAACCACTCCATTGACGTATTATGTCTCGCCCTGTGTTTCCTGATACCATGTAGGAGGCTGCACCTAGGCATTTCTGATGTCAAATTTGACCACATTTAGAAACTTCCTTTCTCCAGGTGGAATACAGTCTATTGACACAGTTGGCTTTTTATGGTGCAGTGAAACATTAACCACTTCCTCTCCTCCAGTCTAGAACATCAAACTTTTGACCTGTCATTTAGGAGGCAAGCTCATTTACACCAATCAAAGCCTGAAGTAATATGTTGGGTTTGGGTGTTTTTTGTTTTTGTTTTAAGGAAGCTATTTTGGATTTACATCTCTTTAAGAGCAGAATTTGCTCTTGAGTGTTCTCCTTCCTCTCAACCTCTTCCTGCCTAGTTAAAACATTGACTTTTTTGTAGGCTCCTGCATTAAATCAACAGCAGCCTGGAGGTCAGGCAGTCTTATGCCATTGTGGTAAATATATCAACTCGCTCTGAAATAGATTTGCCTTTCGTCAGATCCTTCTCTAATGAGGTAAGAGATTTAATTTCATGGTTAAAAAAAAAAAAAGGGAAAAGATATGTGATACATGAGTAAATCCACTAGACTCTGTAGGAAAATGGGACTTGCCAGACCAGGTCTAGACAGCAGTTCAGGCAGTCCAGTAACTGGTCTCTGAAATGGTTAATTATGGAACAAATAGCTCACTTCCAGTGCCAATGTGAGAAAGGGGTCTGACTATAAGGTAGTCCATAAACTGGAGGGAAAATTCCCTTCATAATAAGTGCATCTCATACATTGTCGGGTTTTTTTGTTTGTTTGTTTTGCTTTGTTTTTATACACAGTATAAGAAACATCAATTCCATGGACTTCTTTCAGAAGAGAAAACCTGAAAGGTCTCTGTTGTCTGTTGCTCCTCTTAATACAGCTCTTACACCAACCGTATCCTTTGCAGTCAGCTTCTGGAAAGGAAATAAGTTAAGTTAGAGAACTCAGAACATTTTGTATGTTCCTTGCCCTCATTACTGGGCTGTTTGCTTTTGTCTGTCAGTAGATGTAAAATAATTTTTTCCTCTTTTACTGGGGTTTATTTTATTCATTTGTAGCACAGTGTTGGAACCAGCACAGGTGCCACAAGTCACTTCCAAATATTTATAACTTCCTCAAGAGTCCATTAGCCTGGAGGTGCAAATTATTTTACTGTGGCATTGCTCGCTATTCTTTCTGTACTTTATTTTCTGGATATGAGACCCCCTGAATCCATGAATCTCTGCTGTCTGAGCCAGCTGCTGAAAGAACTGAAATCTTTAGTACTATCCTTCTTGAACTGTCTTTAAACATTTGTACCTCGTAACGGCTATGAAATGAAACTAGGTTGAAAGGAAAAGGGCATTTTCCCCAAGTTCTCTTATCATTGCCTGCCTGCCTGCTCCAGGGCTTCTTACCTTAATGATTTTCAATATTGTAGGACTGTGACACTTCTATTTAAATAGGACATTGTCTTCCTTATACCTGCTCACACTCTTGACTGTGAACATTAAGCCACATAAAAGTGAGCATTGAAATGAGTCCTGTTGCATTCACATTGTTAGAATGGGGCTCTGTGCAAGGAGGAGGGTCAGCACAGCTAGGGTTAATATCCCCCTTGTAGACCTGTCCTGAGTGCCTGAGCTCTGGGAGTGTGGCTAGGGAGGTGGCATGAACAGGAGAGATGCTTTCTGGCCTCATGAAGCCTTTCTGTGCTGCCTTCACCTGAAGGAAGAGCAGCCAGTGTTTTAGGAGGGGCTCAGTGTCATTTTGTGGTAGTCTCTCAGTGGGGACAACACCAATAACTGTGCCACAAAGGACTTTTTTTTGTGTTGTGACAGCTCACAGAGAACTGAGATGCTCCAGCTCATTTCTTCAGCTACCTTGAAGGACACTGAATGCAAAGGCAGTTCTTTGACAGCTTGTTTCAGCAGACAATCTCATTGTTCTTGCCAAACGCGTTCCTCCTGGCTCGCCTTGGGGTGGGCAGGCAGGGGAACACCCGCAGCTAATGAGAACCAGGTATCTGTCTGCAGGTAGTGCTGCCAGACAGGAGCCCTTCTGCATCTCGCAGAGTCCACGCCATCTGCAACATCTGAACAAGCCCCGTGGGGAAAGAGATGAATTTTTCACACCTGTTTGTCCAAATTTCGTAATACAAAAAAAAAGAATTCCACACGAGCTCAAGAAGGCAACATTCCAGTAACATTGTGCTTTTACTGACTGAAATTTCCCGTAAGACGGGCCTCTGGCTATAGAATGGAAAATGTGTCCTCACTCACTTCCCCCTCAGTGCTGGGCGGA
>NW_008585405.1:0-37688 GCF_000691845.1 Merops nubicus | reverse complement strand
TTTCCCTCTTGCCAAGGGCTGCTGCAGTAGCTCTGTGCTTGTGTCCCGGGTGCCATGAAGTCAGAGCCACGAGTCTCCCCGTTGCAGTAGGCGGTGGGGGTTGGCAGTCTGGGCCAGGGGACATTCCTGAGCCCTGTGTCACTTCGTTACACAGCAAATTGGGAACAGACACCGGTAATGTAGACAGAACAAAACAAACAATAAAAACTAAAACTAAAAAAGAGGAGTTGTAATGCCAGTGGAGAAATATGTGTAAAGTCCATAAGTGCTTCTGTGCCTTGGCCAAATGCCAAGTTGAAATCCAAGATGCTTGATGTGTTGAATTCTGAGTTTCCCCACCATACTGCTGGGTTTTATATTTTTATTTAGCTACAGGTACCAACACACAAACGTTACTGTGTAGTGGTTGCCATGTTTAGGTTGTGGAAAACTACAGTAGAAGGGCGTGGGGTGAATTTGGCTATAATTGATTGGAACTGATGACATGGAATGTCTTTTGTTGGCTTTACAAAATGGAATCACTTCCTAACTGTAAGGAGCTATCTTGGACATGATCGTTTCGGGATATTAAAGCACTGGCTGTTACATGAGTGCTTCTAATCCTCATTGCAGAGTGGTGTCTGTAAAAAGCTTTTAAAGAAGAAATAAAATACTTGGAATGTGATACCTATATAGGTTCTGAGTCCTCTCTCTGTTCTCCAGGCATCAGTTTTAGAATTCAGCCTTGTAGGAGGCACTGCCTTGGCCAGAATCAATGCAGTTTAAAACAACAGTAGAAAAAAAACTCATCTAGTGCAAATGTTTGTCCTAAAAATGGCTTTAGATGAGATAAGAGAAAACTAACTGCACTCTAACAAAATCAGGGCTGTTCTAGAGATCACAGGTTAAAGCTGAGATGTACAGCAAGAACTCTATTTTTTTTTTTTCTTGGTTAAATCCTCCTTTTTTATTGTGTACTTCTGTACCTTACATATTATAGACAGCAACTGCCTTTTGTCTGGGATAACCAGGAAGCTGAATTTAACCCTGTAGAAAGCAGCAATACTTTTTTGCTCTATCTCAGTTGTTTTGGAAGCATAGGTGTTATTAAATTATTGCTACTGATAGTGCAAAAAAAATGAAATGTCTGTTTTTTTGTGAAGTAAGCTTGTACATTCAATTAAATTCAATATTGTAAATGAAGTTTTGGAGGAGTATTTGCACAATACTTTCATAAAATTTGTACTCTAGAGGTATGGGAATGAAAGAATTATGCTCAGAATAGAAGCAGCATACGTGATTTCGGCTGCTGTGCTGCCATATCAATAGATTGCAGTCAAGCCTATTTCAATGTGGAATGAAATGTGGAGGATTTGCTTTGTTTGCTAGCTCTGAAAGGGAGACAATCTCAAATCTGGGCTAAGAAAGATGGTTACAAGCAAGAGAGAAGGTTTAAACTGAATTTGCTCTTCTCTTATTTGTGTTAAGAGAGGCCTAAACTTATGAAGAGGTAACAGGGTGCTACTATGTTTAAGAGAATTCAGGAAAGGCACTTAGTGTAAGGAGTAGTCAGGCATTGTCCTATCTTATTCTAGTGTGTATTTTACTATTTCTGTGTTATCTGATGGAATCTAGTCTCCGTCTAGGGGGGACTACACTGCCCTGTTCAAGATGTGAAGAAATGGGAAATAAGAAAGGGTTGGTCAAGGCTCAGTTACAGACTTTTTTTTTTTTTTTTTTTTTTGTTAAATTCATTCTTTCAGATGTTTCTGACAAATACACTCTGTCATTCTGAGCCAAAGGAAAAAAAAAAAGCCGTTGCTAAGCCTGGATTTCTGAAGACACAGAAGCAACGTCAGAAGTGAGCTAACCCATTTGAAGGAGTCTGGGATTACAGCTGTGTTTAATAAAACCTGAGTTAGCTATAGAGAATGTAAGTAAGCTAAATCCCATCTGCTCTGAGGTTTCCCTTTGGTCCCAGGAGCAGCCAAACGCAGGATATGAGGAGAGGTGTATGGGCTCCTACCGGAAACGCTGGGAAAAAGGCAAGGAACAAAGGGCTCCCTCTGCTCTGCTGCTGTGATGGGACCTCACTAGGGACACGGCTCAACGTGTTGAGCAATACCCAAGGAGACAGCAGCAAGAGCCTGTGCTCCCCTCGCTGCCAGGCAGATGGGCTCAGAGCCCTGTGAAGAACCAGCACCACCTCTCCCGTGTCCCGTGGCTTCCCTGTGTCTGTAGGTGTCTCGTGTCAATGGGCAGTGCCCGGAGCTGGGCTGGCAGGACTGTGCTCCTGTCTCTGCACGCCTGGGTGCACACTGGAGATGAGCAGGTGGATCAGGCAAGGGCATTTGGGAGGACTCCTGTGAGTGACGTGGGACTGATCGTGCAGCTGGTGGTTGCCAGTCTTTGACAACTTGGAGATGATATCCCAGCTGGCCACCGGGGCAATTCTAAGAAAAAGCAGTAGAGAGGGAGATGCTAATTAACACCTTTCACTGAAAATTGGCAAGATCAGAGCTGGGGAGTCAAGTGAAAATTCTCACAAGTCTTCTTTTCCTTAACCCTGTTTCTTATTACATTATCAAGAAGTGAGGTCATAATTCAGCCAGCGTGGCTGCAAACCCCTCTTTGGTAGTACTCAAAGCCAAAATTGCAATTCAAGAATATGTATCCACCATGCCTACCAGCCCCTCCTCTCTGCTCCTGGGATATTGCTCTCAAACCTGAGGTTCAGCATCCAAAGTTCCTTGAAAATGAACAGATTCATTCCATCTCTCCCACTGAAACACTTGGCTGGTCTGTACAAGTGCTGTGCAGGTCAAACAGCTGCTGTCTGGCTTCTGCCTCTGCTATTTCACTGAACCTTTCACCTCCTCAGCTGATTGCAGAGGTGAAGAATTACAGAGCAAATGATGGGTTCTCAATCAGCCAGATTCCTGACTTTCTCTAATGACTTTATCTGCTGTTCATCCCCAAAAGCTGGATAGAGAGTTTAAATATCCCTGTTTGGTAACCTGTGACCATGATTTATTAGTTTCAAACAATTTTAGGATATACTTTGAAGACTTTGAAGACTTTACACTTTAAATGTCTAGAGCCAGCACGAAGTAGTTTTTAGTTGGTTTTGGGACATCTTGTGTCTTCTCAACCCCAGCTTGAGATTTCTAGTACTTGGACAGACAGCTTTCCTCTATGGTTTTGGGGTTTTTGGGGAGATATTTTTTACTCAAAGGACAGACAGACAAAAAGATCTCTTCCCCTTTTATTGGGATGCTTTGAATAGAAATGTTTTTTTCACTCCTTTCTTTTATGGCACTGGATCAGGATTCTTTCATAAAAGCCAGTCAACCTGTGCAAGGTGGACACAGTGTGTCTGCTTATCCTCAGGTGGGTCTTTTATGGGTGCTACTGATGGAACATTGATTGGAATACCTATTGCAAATGCTCATTTGTCTATACACCTAGGAATGCCAGTGATGCTATTCATGATATGGTGTTTGGGCATGGCTAAAGAGCAGCTTGTATTTAATTTCCAGGAGGTACATAATTGAAACCTTCTGCCACATTTTTCTGCAGTATCTTCTTGTGTCAGGAGTTTGCTTTAGGATTAAGACAGACATTGTGACTAGCTTGTGACTTTATGGGTTGGACATGGTTACCTTGACAGCCTGTGGGTCTTGCCTCTTCAATTAGCAAAAATTAATCACTGCACAGTTATTGTCAAACCCACCACCTTCAATTCCAAGGATCCAGATCCTTGTGAAGTTTCTCTTCTGTTGTGTTGAAGGGGGGTTACGTGTGTACATTTATTATGGGTTGCCTGTTATGCAGCTATCCAGGCCATGTCCAGCTTTTAGACTAATTGACAGCATTGCCTGAAGCATGAGTGACTAAAATGAACTGTAATTTTTTTTTTTAATTAGAAAATATTTTTTCATTATTTTCCTCAGAATAGAGGCCTCTATCATAAGAAAGGAATTGTAGCAGAACCAGGATCTTTTGTATTTGGGCATGGATACCTGAAAAATGCAAACTTATCACACAGGCTTCTGGCTGGTTAGTAGAAATTCTTGAACCTTATCTTTGATTCCTCATTCTGCTACTGATATCATGTTTAATTTTGGTGTCGTTCCCCCTCAGAAAACGCTGTACTCTTTGCCAAGCATGTTTTACTAAACTGCATTGATTTTGCTGTAGGTTGCTGTGCTCTAGGGAAAGGCTATATTACCTTTGAGATACCATCTCGTTCTCTTTCTGTGTAAGTGCTTTGACATTTTTGGATGAGATGTGCAGTTAGGACTAAATAGGCTTAAACTCATGAAACCATTTCTCTGTCTTTTAGTTACAGCACAGCATGGCTTACACTAATTAGAATAATTTAATAAGGTAGTTAGCTACCAGAGGATCTTCTTGTTAAATCTTCATTCTCCTTTTTCCTAAGAAAGTGGATTTTCCTATTTAGCAGTAGCAAAGGCAGGTGTCTATCTATGATAGGTCTATGACATTTCTGTCTCTATGACATTCCTGCAGAGGAGTAGTCTCATGCTCAGTAAGTGTAATGCTCCATTCCTAGTGACCAGTGGGCATGTCTCTTAGTGACTGAGTGTTTTCTGGGAGTAATATTTCATTTGGGAAGTGCTTCTTTCAGGCACCTTTCACTGCAGGGCCCTTCAGAACAGCCACTTAGTCCAGGAGGGCATCAAAAATTGTGGAGTGTCCACAGCTTTTTTTTTCTGGGGTGTGGAAGAGGTATATGGGAGGTGTTAGTATGGCATAAATGGAGATGTCTGGGTAGCAAGCACTATCAGAACCCTATGTAAAATTAAGAGAGATTCTTATTAAACAAACCGTATTTGATATATGAAGGTGGAGACCAAGGGAACATTGCTGTCACTCTCTCTGGAGAGCTACATTTTTCTGCCACCACCTTCATTAGATGCCCCCATCTCTACCTAAGGGAGTGCTTAGACAGAGCAATCTCGTGGGTAATGGAGGCTACAGTCCTCCCAGGCCAACCCCCTTGTGAAGATAGCTAGGTGAAATTCATCCTGTTTTCTAACAAAAGGGTATCTGGGTGTACTCTACACCTCTGCTTGTGCTGTATAAGTACCCACCACTCAGTCTTTACTAGCACTAGGAATCCTCATCACCCTAGGGCATACACTGATGATGGCTATCATGAGATTTGAACATGTTCCTTATAGAATGGACAAGCACTATGGACTCCTACTTGGCTGATTTCATTACTTTACCTTCAGGAGGGAAACTGTTCCCAAAGACAGTTAAGGATGTGTTTAACCTGATGAGCTGTATTTTTTACATCAATAATCTTAAAAACGTGATTATGGTAAAGTGCCCCGAAGTGTTTAGGGCTGGATAGCAGCCTGTGCTTAGCTATTTTTATGAACTTAAGAACTTACTTGATACAAACTGGTGTGGGACACTATAAGACCTTTCCAGCAGGTGAGTTACTTTGCCTGTGTCAGCTGTGGATTGACCACTTAGGAGTGATGCTAACATGCTGATAAAAGCTTTACACTCTCCCACACAGCGAGCATCACTCACCCAGTCCCCAGCAATTTTGTGTAGTCTTCCTTGTCCCTCTTCCTACTTTAATGCATAGTGAAAGCCATATTTTGCCTCATAAACATCTAATAAAGTCTACTGCAAATATAATAAAAGCCAAAGATATTATAAACATTAGAAGTCGCTCTGTGCTAAAGTCTGATACCAGCAGTTTGAATGGAAAATATTTATGTCCTGGCATAGTTGTTATTGAATATTTATTTCTTTTTTAAGTGAAGCTTTGACTTTTCTTGGCTGAATGTTGCGTAGTGCTATCTAGGTTCTTTGTAAATGTTTATGATCTCACTAACAACTCATTCTTGTCTAATGTATATTATCACCCTGTTGATATCTACCTTGCAAAGGATATTTATTTTATAGATCAGAGAAAGAGATGATCAAGGTCATCTTGTCTGTGATAAAGCTTGTGGTCTTTCCACTTCATGCAAATATTGCCAAGACATACTTAGCTCTTAAAAGAACAATTAAAGGCACTGAATGTGAATATGTCACAACTCTTTTCCTGTGTACAAGCAGCACAGAAGCTCAGTAGATCTGCTTTCAAACAACTGCTTCCTATTTTCTTCATTTAGGGAATGAATGCAACCCTTGGGAAATGTCCTGTTAATAATAATAATTAATTCAAATAGTAAGGGAAATTTCCTTTTCCTTTGTGGAGATCATTTCTTAGAAGTTCCAAAACTGACAAATATGTTCTTTAAAATTGTGTTTGGTGTGATGTTTAATATTTTAATAGATAGTATGTGGCCTCAACTTTACTGTCTTTACATGTGCAGTTGATTCCACTGAAGTTCTCACTAGTGCTGATCTGTACAGAAATTACAAACTTGTACCTTCAGTTTTTGCCTTTATCTATTTAGGTCAGACTTCCACTGGGTTAAGAAAGAGCTTCTGCATTCTCTGATGCCAAAACAGTGGACATGTTTCCTGCCTTTCAACATAGGTGGCAGATAACAGGATCAATCCATATGTTCCATATGAATTGGTGTTCCCACCTAAATAGAAGCACTGGACAACTAGCCAAAAGTCTGCAGTGCTGGAAAGCCCTTATTCTGCTTGAGAGTAATCACATCAGAGAAGGGAGAATATTAGTGTAGAGGCAACACAAATTGCTGCAAGCAGCAGATATTTAAACCAACAGTTTAGATACTTAAATATTTTCTGGGGAAATAAATTGAAGTACCTTCTTCTGTATTATTTCTGAGTGATTCTATATAGCAAATGTTGTCATAGAAATGAAAGTTTGTTTGCAAATGACTGTCAAGTAAGAAGCAGTGAAGGCACTGGGGACAATGCTTTGCTGCAAATTAATGGGTAATCAACTGAAAAGCAGCAGATAACATGGTAGCCCAAGAGCTGAAGATTTAGCACAATTGCAAGAATAGTACTCAATGTGAACTAATGTCAACCTAAAAGTATCAGCTTACAGTCACAAGTGAACCAAGGTAACACAAACATAAAGACAGAAGTAGTGTGAACTTGATTCTGTACCAGGAAACTTGTGAGTATGGTATCATAAGACAGAAAAATATAGGGAAAGCCTATTCAGTGAAGAAGTATCAAAATGTCTCTGGAAATTATTTAATGTAAAAGTATCAGCCGAATAAATGAAGGATCTGTAAAGTCCTGGCCCCTTAAAGATCAACTCTGTGACATTATAGTCTCTCTTTAAAGCTTGACTTTTCATTTTCTTCTTCACATTGAATAAGATAAGCTGTTTTCAGCAGGTTGCATTTCACTGTGACTTAATCAACACTGTTCCTCAAGCTGGCTGGCTTGGTGTTCTTGGTGCTGCTTTTGAGCATTGCCCTCCTCTAACATTTTCTATGAAGAATGTACTTCCAGCCACAGGCACTGAATATTTCTCCTGGCCCCTAAAAGCAGTATCTGCCCCAAAGCAGTATCATCTGGCCATTTGTTTCATTCCAGTGGCTCACTGCCTTCCCATCTGAATGTTGCTGAAATTGGCTGCGCTATGTGCATGGCAAAAAAGTTCTCAGGCTATGTTAATGATACCATTAATTCCTCCCATGGTCATGTCATCACATTCAGGGTAGCTTTTTCTCTCTTAAATATGCTGTTACATAGCAGATTATTCCTAGGGCTGGGTGAACCAACACAGGTGCTAATTTGGAATTAATTCTAATTACCTATGTTGGCACAATTTTGTCCATGTTCATAATGAACATATTTTTTGGTAGTACATGGATATTTAAAAAAAAATAAATTAGCTGCTCTCTTTTATATTTTTATAAAGATATTCCTAGATTTCTTTGTCTATTATGATCTTCCATACGTGTTTGAATTTCGTCTCTAATATGAGCTTATAAACACATAAAACCACAACAATAAACTCAAGAGTATGAAGTACAGTGTTCATTTGATTTTTCCCTGTTCTTTTAATTTAAAAAAGTCAATTGCTATTAACATTTATCTAATGAAAGAGGACACCACAGGGCGCAGAACTTAGTCCTGCTGATTAGAGATCACAACCTAAAGCTATCTTTCTGATTAAAATACATTTTCCCTGTTCTTTCATGTTATCTGACTCAGTGTATCCTTCAATGTTTGCAATAAACTATGATTAAGGATGGGTGAGCCCAAAAAGATAAAACAAGAACAGGCCTGAACTGTTACCTGAAACTTATCTCATATGGCATCCTTTTTGAAATCAGATAAGTGGGTGGAGAATGACTGGAGAAAAAATTAGTTTAAATTTTGATTCAACAACTGTTGGCAGAAAAGCTGCTATTAGCAAATGCTTCAGAAAGAAATCCTGCAAGTTGCTTTTCACAGTTTACACACAACCTTTAACTTTTTTGTTCAGATTTGTGGGTGTGCACAGTGACAGAAGTGTGTTGTAAATATATGTGGAAGGACTACTGAAGTAAGAGACAGCAAATGGTTCGTTATATGGGGAACACCAGATTTTGTTAGAAAAATTGTGTTACATTTCATTACTGTAGACATTGTCTTTCAGATTGGTGGAGGTCATAGGAGCATAGACTGGGATGAGATGCTTGGAACAGGAGTTACTTTCAAGAAATCAGCAATCAAAAAGGATCCAATGCCTTTACCAGGGATTAGTCAACACTTCTGACCCTCTCCCTCTTGTTCTTTCTCTTAGGGAATGGATGCTGTGAAACTGTGTCAAAAATCTGACACAGAAATTGGGAATAGAGGTTGATAAATAGCTGATGCAGGTGCATCACTGAGTTTACTGAAACTCTTGATGTCCGTTTTTTGAACATTTCTGTATTTGGTTGGACAAAAGTCATGTGTTTGTTGGAAACGTCATTTGTAAAAACTTCTGCAAGGTGGGTTTGGGTTTTATTGCTTGATTTTTCATCAGCATCTGTTTGGAAATTACTGGAATTTGTGCCATGTGCTGAGGAATGGAGGTTGGTCTGAGCTCAGTAATACTATTAGATACAGGAGTATATGCTCACATGGGGTCAATGTTATGTAAAAAAACCACTGCAAAGAAAATCTGAGTAACACAGTGAGTGAAAGAACTCTGCTTTTTATGGTCTCCAAAAATAATGGTTCTAAAATGGTGATTCCAAATCTCAGGGTCTGAAATTTTCCCATCCTTCCTACATGTGCTGGATGGGCCAAATCTTCCTGGTAGTGTTGTGCTTGTGAAGCAGCCAAAAGGAAAAAAATCTTGAAGATGATGTGTGAGTCCATGGAGCCTGGGAAAGGCCAGCTGGGAGAAGATACATTCAGAAATGAAGAATTTTTATCCTTATGAGCATATTCTTGTTCCTAAGTAGGATCTCATGACTTTCGTACTGGGCTGTCCCGTAGCCCCTTGAAATCAGTGAGTAGTGTTCTGTGTTTGCATTGTCTTCGGAGGTGTTTGACTAAGTCTTGCTTTCTAAATCATCAAACAGAAGAGTGATTTCATCCATTATGATGGAAGATAGACCTAAAAGTTAAAGATTAATCTTCCTCTCTCCCCCAGTGCCACTGCTCCACACCCACCCCACCTCTAGCACAGAAAAACCAAATGAAAAACAAACCAACAGTGGGCTGGGGTGTAGGCAGGGGAGAGGCAGTGTCAAGAAGGGGGGCCAGTGTTAATGAGAATCCTTTAATTGTGATCTTTACTTTTCAACACAAGCCTGAGGTTCAAGGGTAGCCAAACACCCCTGTAAAGGTCCCAGATGAGCACTCTGTGTGTTGCTGATAGCTCTGGGGTGGGAAGCAGAGAGAATGTGATGGGTGAGAAACCATAAGCCTCACAAAAGTGGTTGGATTATCTTTACACACACAGAGCTACGTAATCTCTTTTTATCAGATCTGCAGAGGAAGGGAATCCCTCCCATCTCATTCTCTTTAAGACCTTATCTCTTTTTATTTATTTATTTATTTATTTTAAACAAAGAATCGGACTAAGGACTCTGCTCCCTAGACTTTTCATTTCTCCACTCTTCTTCCTACAGCTCTTGAAAGACCAGGAGGGCAAAGGATGCAAAAGAGATCACAAGCTTGGAAATATGGGGATCTGTGAGATCCTCAGCTTGTGTCAATCTGATTATTTTTTTTCATTTAATTCCACCAGAATGTGTTCAATTTACACTGGCCGCACATTAAGCTCATTATGTTCTGTAGGATTTCCTAGAACTGAAATCCTGCTTGTAATTCCTCTGATTTTGTCTGCTACTCTTTCGCAACGTTAAAATAATGGGGATGAGGGATTAAAACTCCCGATAATGCACTCTGCTGATGCTGTAAGGAAAATATTCTGCTTTCTGAGTCATTTGCCCTGAGCTGACTTTCTTTTTCAGTGGTTCAGGGGTTTCCTTCTTTAGCCATAAATTGAATGCAAATTCTTTCTGTGTGTGTGTGTGCCTGCCTATGACAGCGTGTGTGTGTGAGTGTGCGTGTGTGTCTTTCAGAAGCTCAGCCAAAGAGAGAGGCTGTTCCTTTAAAGCAAAACTGAAAAAAAAATGCCTTCAGGCATCCTATTACAGTGGAATGAGCCAAGGATCAGGATTTGCAGCTCAGCTATATAAACCCAGCAGAAGCTGGCTGATCTGACCAGTTTGCCTTACTGTCAAACCTTTCTGTCTTTCACACTCACCCGCGAAAATTGGACAAGGCAACTTCTCGGAGTTTTGACAGGACGGCAACAAAGTCAGAAGCTGAGAGCTGACTTTAACATCACATTTATCTCATGGAGACTGCTCACAGCGGGGTCTGATCTCTGCCAGAGTCTGTAAGGTAAGTCTGCTTCTTTCCTGAATTAAAAAATCAGGAGTTCTGCCACACAAGTTTGCAATGACACAGTGTTCTGTCATGACCCTCACAGGTACGACCAGCAGTCTGAAGAGCCAGGAATTTATTAGGATATTTTTGAATTGGAGCATGCCTGTCTTTAGCCTGTCTTTATTGTCTGGTGTAATAATAACATAGAAATGTCTCAATGACTTCAGTCTGATCCAATGAATGAATGAAGGATGAGTTAGTTGAATGCTGGACATCTACAGAAATAGGACACAAACCTAAGTGAAAGGCAAGGCAGAAAATCAGACCTGAGATTCTTTCCTGACTGCTGAATGTTCCCCCCATCCTCACCTCATGTACCAGACTAAATCCACTTGCAGTTCTTAAACCTTCCAGGTAACTCCTCTTCCCATGCTATTGTGTAGGACTTGAAAAGAGTCGGGTCCTTTTCCTTTTTAATTTGCTGTCTGCACACTTATTTGCACTGAAGCTTTTGTCACCTTCCTCCCTGCCCCCACGGGGCTCCAGTTGCTTTTAGAAGTACAGTAACATTAGGCTGCAGTGGGGAGCAGAAGACAAAGGGAGGTTCAGCTGGTATCTTGTAATCCATACTTAAATGGGTGGGTTCTGGGGAATGGGAGGTTGAAATTCTCCATCTTCATGGAAAAACAGACACTCACTTTCCAGTGTGTCTTAACTACTTGCTCCCTTGTGCACTGAGATTTTCTGCATGACTGTGTCTGCACTTAACGAGTTAGGCTCAAATTGGCTTAAAATACAGAAGCTAATGGGGAGAAGATGATCATACTTAGCTTCATTTGGAAGTTAAGCCCACTTACTCAAAACTGTCAGTTGCATACCCTTGCAGAGTTTGCCCTACTTAATTTGCTTTCTGTCTACTAGGAGACAGAGGTTTTGGCAGTTATTCTAAACTTCTGAAAAGTCTGTATTGTCCTATGCAAGAGAAATACATATTCAGATTGAAATGGCTGTGACATGTCCTCTTGCACAGTGAAGGGATGAAATTAAAAAGCCTCATAAAGATATTTATTAATTTTTCTTTCATGAAAAAACTAGAAACTAATGAAGTGCATGTGATTCTATGGGCTAGGTAAAAGCCTTATTGTCAAGATGTTGTTTGGTTTTCTTTCCCAGTTTATTAAAACAAAAAAAATCAAGTTGAATAATTGGAATTCATTTTATACATTTCCTGATTAATTTTATGTGTGTGGGTTTTTTTTGTTTGTTTTATTATGCTGGGGTTGTGCATTTGCCTTTTAAAGCTGTGAAATCTTAAGGGTGCTGTAGTCTGAGAATGAGCTGGACAGTGGGGGCCAGTGACAGTCCTTTGAAGACTTGCAGAAAAGTGTTATGACATTTTTTGGCTTTTTTTAAACCACTGTTGGGAACTCAGGAGCTAATGTTTGATGAAATGAAGGTGTTCAGCTGAAAGAAGAGAATCAATCTATCTGCAGCTCACCTACCCCATCACTGAATTTTGGAAGTACTTGCAAGAGTTCTCAGGGTGTTCCCAGAGCATCCCCTTTGCAGCTGCTCCAGCTCTGCACCACTGCTCAAGGGTGAGCTTGTGCACTGAGCAGGGAGATTAGCAGCTGAAAAGGGGCAGAGCCAGAGGGATGCTGTGCCAGAGGGATGCTGTGCTGGGGGCTGCTTGCCCCCACAGTCACTGACCCTGTCACAATCACTATCCTTAGCAAAGTGCTACTCATTTCCCCTGTTTTTTGCTCATTAATTTTGTCCTCTGGCTCTTTTCAGCCCAGATAATATTATTCACAAGTTCCAGTCCTTAATCCTATAACTACAGTTACTTTATCAGAATTTCCAAAGCTGTGGAAGAGCCAAAGGATCTCCTGAAAAGCCTACAGCCTGCAGATTGGAATGTCCCATCTCATTTGGAAACTGATACTCTGCTAAATAAATCTCATCCAGATACATTGTGGTGATGAGAACCAACCTGATCCAATCCCTCTCTTGAAATAATGCTACTTAATGATGCTACAACTTATTGGGAGTATCCCTAAATCAGGCTAAAAAGTGCTCCACAAGGTGATGAGTAACTGTGTTAGCTGGAGACTTTTTGTTAATGGAAATTTATTCTTTTATATATTTTTTACTTTTAGATCTTTTTATCTTTTAGTGACCTCAGCAGCCACTTAAACTTCATTATGTCACTAGAACTGCATTTCTAAAGATGTTTGAAGTTCAGATCAAGTGGCTTCTTTTTCATATTACTGTTTTTTTAAAATATCTAAAAAAAAAAGCCAAATACTATTCCTGTATGAAGATGTTCTGACTTGCTATAAAGAGACTGTCAAAGTTTTACCTTGAGTATTGTTTCATTTTTTGATAAGAAAATGAGATTAGATGACAGTCTGTGCTTCTGGGGACTGTTCCATCCTTTCGAAGAGAGAAGCAGAGCTGAGAAGTGTGTGTGCTGTTTGAAACGGTGATGTTACTTTGGAGCTGGAGCTTTAACCCTTTCTTCCCTTATGGTAAACCCATTTGAAATAAGAGACCTGCCTGTGCAGTTCTCTGCCATTTTCTTCATCCAACACATCAGTACGTGAGCTCATCTGGCTTGGCAGAGGGTGTTCAGAGGCCTGAGGAGTGCTAAATGGCAATGAAGTTTAAGGTATTTTGTAACAGTTGTCTGCTGTAAATGGATATCCCATACTGGCAAATCTAGAAGGGGGACAGAGTGTTCTCTCTCTTTGCTGTTTCCATCAGTGAACTTTGGTGTCTGTCTAGGTTGAACGTTACATTTGGAAGTAAACGTAAATGTAGGAGGAGGTGTCTGCTTCATTATGAGGTACCCATTTGTCTGTCTTACCTGTGTGACATATACTGAAACACAAGAAATTCAGAGAGGTTAAAAATTACTTGAATTCAAAGTTTGATGTATTTGTCCTTGGCCACATGCCATCCCAGTCTGCTAAGCTGAAGGGCCATTGACAGTTTTAAGGTCCAGTGTCTCATAAAGCTCTAGGTTCCTAAGCCTAGATGGATGATTTACATCACTGGAAAGTTAGAAATATCAGTTTTCCTATAATAAAAGAATATTTATTTTGAACTGTGGCAGTTTGAGACATTGGGCTGTAAAATTGTGCTCTGATTTATCAACATGTACTTTCTCAGACTTAATTTCTGGTGTGATTTAACACACACTTCTCAAAGACTGAGCTCTGTTGTAAAAACCTGTGGTTGTAAACTACAGAAGTCTGAAACTACTGCAAAATCTGATAGCTACCCTTGGTTTAGGGAATTTGCTGAGGTAACATTGAAAAAAAAAATCATTGATACTGAAGTAGGAAACTAAGGAAGATCGTAATCAGAGTGAATTGAGTAAATATTTGATAATCACCCAAGCTGAGAAATATGCAAAATTTGAGCAAGCAGTTGTAGGACTAGTAGCTAGTAAGTTCTGGACAGGAATCATCATAACTTGAGGTCAAGAGCTGAAAAACAAGGGATATGTACAGATCACTTTTGAGTTCATAAGATGTAATTTAATTCATTAAACTGTTTGGTATCAAAGTAGACTTGCCATCCATGGCTTCTGTTGGTTTTCTGCAGAGTTTATTAGAAGCTGATGTTATTATTGCTACAGTATTTTAGGACCTTATTGTGTTAGGGAGAGTGAATAGACATAATAAGTGATGCTCCCTGCCACAGAGAGTTTACATTTGCTATTCTTAGCTGTTCAAAGAAGTTGGTTTTGTAGAAAAGAGAAAAAAAGAAGGAAGAAGGCAGTTCTTTGAGGAACAGGACTACTGGAAGGAGGGAAAATGTATAACTCTGAGAGGCAGTCTTGAGCTGTCTCAGCTTTCACTGAGCTCTGGGCTTTATACAAGTGTGAAACTTCCCCTCAGTACTTACTGTCCATTCGTGCGTTCGACCCTCTGTCCAATCTGAGCTGAAGTTAAATGCTTTCCACATGTGGGAAAAGTTAAAAACTGGGCATTCTTCCAGCTAGTGAAATCTTTCAATGTATGATGTAACTAAACTGTGTGGAATGGGCAGACTGGGGAGGAGGAGTCAGAGTGGGAGTCTGCCCGACAAGAGATGTCTCTAGATCCAGCAGAAAGAGTTTGGGCATTGAAAGAAGGAATATAATAGGGATCCTTCTGCTGAATGGACAAAGTTTGAATTACTTAATGTCTCTTTTTAACTTTCACTGGAATGGTATACATGTCCTTATAACCAGACATGGCTTTAATGTACTATTTTACTGGATTTCTACATGCATCATTTCTCTGCCTCTCTCTTATATACTGTATATCCTGTTGCTGACAAAAAAACAGCAAAATATGGGATGTACATTATATCCCATACAGTACCCCATAAACAAATGTGCGATTTTGCTGCTCAGGTTGTGGGGCTAATGAGAAGAACTTCCCAATTGTGGTTTTGTTCGGCTTATGAATGAGTCAATCACCAAAGATAAATTCATCCTGAGTTGATCTCGTTGCAAGAAATTTCTCTGAATTCACATCCTTAATTGTCTTGCCACTGTAGTTTCAATTAAACTAAGGTGGGATGTTGCCAAGTTTTCAGAACTTCCAACTGGAGAGACCCTGTGTACGAACAGCCTGTGGCATTTTGTATTCTCTGGGTAGCGAAGAACAGCGTTGCCAAGTTTGCATTCAGTCATCCATCACATATTGGCCTACTGGAGGTCCATTCTTCCCTAGCAATAGGGGAGCTCTGCTTCCTACTTAGAAAGATTACTCACACAGAAAGCTCTTTCCCCATAACCAGAACCTCACAGGGAAGAGAAAGGAAGCTTTCTTCAGTTCCTATAAGCTTTTGGTTTCCAAACCCTTGACAAAAATGATATTGTTTCATGCTTAGAAAACATATTCTTTTTAGTAATTGAGTAGAGAGTACAGGGTGGTGGAACAGAAATCTTTAATACAGATTTTAAAAAGAATTGCTTGAATCACAGGCATAACAAAGGTCTATTGTAGTGGTCTGCCTCTGCCAGGCTGTAGTGTTGACCATACGTGTAGAGATATTGGCCAAGATACTCAGAGGAGTCTGAAATTTGGTGCCTGGGGAAATTCCCCTGTAATGATTTTGCTTCAGCTAAGCACTTGAGTGTTATCCTTATCCCAAAGTGCACCAGGACACTATAAACCTAAAATTACATGTTAATTTTCTAATGGGAAAGTTAGAAAGTTCTAAGTTTGTGCTCTTTTACCCCATTCTGGCAGCACAAAGCTGTGAGTGGGATCTAAATATCTTCTGGGCATAGAGGAAAATTAAACTGTGAGATTGTTTCCCTCTGTGCCCATCAGACCTGAGTAAACAGTTATTTCCACCATTAAGGAGCTCCTGCTGGAAAGGGATTAAAAAAAAAGAGATTTATTTCCAAGAAAGGAGTTCACTTTTCACTCCCAAGAAATCAATGAAGTGGAAGCAGACATATTTTGTCAATCAGTTTTGGGCTTGTCAAGACAGGATGTGGAGCTAGCAGGTGAGAGATCCAACTGTGAGCTGAACACTCTTGTGACTGTGGTTTTCTGGTTGGATGGAAAGCCTTTATTTGGCCAGGAAAGGTTCACTCTCAGTGTGGGTTGTACACTTCAGCACAAGACCTTAGTGGTTATCTTCTTCCTTGGCCCAGCATGATCTCATTTGTCAGAAGTCAGTGTGTTAGGCTTTCAAAAGGAGCTCAGTGTCCACTTTGCTCTGGTTCTTTGTTTTTGCTGGTTCTTTCAGGAAGCCAGCCGCTTTTGGATATGCTGAATCCTCCTAAATAGTTTCTCTGTGCTGTGCGACAAAGGTCTATGCCAGGAAAGATATAAAGGTAGCTTGTGATGTGTAGGCAATCCATTTCTCCTCGTGAGACACAGTGTAATGCATATTTTCCCTTTACTTGTGGCTTGTACTTCCCTTCTGCATTGCTTGTACTACAGTAATTAAAGTCTGACTCAGAATGAATGCTGCACACTGTAGACTACAAGTCAAATGAGAACAGGATGCATATGAAGGGAAAGGTCTCAGATAATTTTTCTTATTGAAGCATTTTGGCCATGTAAATAGTTTCCAGGAAAAAATGCTGGTATTTCCCATGGTGAGCACTCCTTATGAATGTCCTATCTATTTTTCCAGTTTGGTGGCCAAGTGAAGTGTTTATAGGAGGATATACCAGCTATAAGACAGGGAATTTGTATTTCCACAGCCAAGTGTTAATTATGAAGTAAAATTATACACTTTACAGGTTAGCAAGTCAATCACAGTGATCCAGCACTATAAGTGCTGCAGTTCCAGGTTTGGTGGAAAGAATGCAGGGCCTAGAGAGAGTGCTGTCCTCAAACGTGTTGACGTTATTTGTGTGTTACTTGTCATTCTCAGACTGTTATTTCATATACAGTTTATTTTCCTTAGAAGTAGTACACTGGGATTTCACAGAGTTGCTGGCAGAAGGAAGGAAATATGGTTTACTACCAGCCAGCCATGTGTGCTTGGCTGTGCTCTCCCCATCACTGGACATGGTACCCAGGATCTGTGGGAACTCAGCATCACTGCCCCATCTGCATTCTCAGGAGCCCCATGTTTCTGGTATTGTAATGCCACCTTAGTGCTGAGGAAAGTCATTGAGGACACAAAGATCATTTACGTTGATTTGGTTGGGATCCCTCAAGATTTGTGTGTGATTACATTTCCATGTTACCAGTGATCCCACGGGCACTGTTCAAATGAGCAAAGTCCATTGGGGTTGTTCAGCCTGGAGAAGAGAAGTCTCAAGGGGATCTTCTTGTGGCTTTTCAGGACTTCAAGGGGCCTATCAGAAAGGTGGGGACAGACATTTCAGCAGGGCCTGTTGGGACAGGACAAGGGGTGATGGTTTTAAACTAAAAGATAGAGGAAAGAAGGAAGAAATTTTTGAAGCTGAGGGTGGTGAGCCCCTGGCCCAGGCTGCCCAGAGAGGTGGTCACTGCCCCATCCCTGGAACCATTCCAGGTGAGGTTGGCTGTGGCTCTGAGCAACCTGCTCTAGCTGCAGATGTCCCAGGGAGGTTGGACTAGATGAACTTTAAATGCCCTTCCAACCCAAACCAGTCTGTGATTTTAATTCTGATTGATGAGAGAAGGGAACTGATCCTGAATTAATATAGTACTTTACTCTCTTTTGTACTATTTATCTTGCTCAGGACATGTGAAGGAATCCTTTAACTGCTTTTTTCTGTGTATATACATAAAACTCACAGTTAATGTAAGAAAAGTGCAATTTCTATTAGTAGAAATACACCCCATGTAGCCTATAATCCTGTATCTTAATATCTTATCACTCTGCCTTGTAAAACTGACAAAAAAGGGGCCTTAGTGTAAATAAAAATTGATTTACAGTGTTTAACTTCAATGGCTTCACCTGGGGAGAGAGCTTTTCTGTTAACATGTGATTTCAGTGTGATGTGGGGTGCTGAATGTGCCTATAATGTACCTGCTTGGCATTGTTGTAATTACATGGCAGAGAAATTTCTTTTTACAGAGGATTCCTAGGCTTGATCTGATTTGTTTCTGCTCATATAGGTCAGGAATACTGCTCATGGAGCAACCTGGGGATAAAACCACTCTGACAGAGAGGAAATTAGAATCCACCAAGCATTTTTCATGCACAGTGTGGCACTTCATTGCCTGCATTATCCCTTGTCTGCATCTCTTCAGCCTGCTTTTCTGAGGGGCTGGTTTTCTCCTATGCAGACTTCACAGGCTGCCAGCCAAATTCTCATGTGACACAATTGCATTGATTTCACTGGGGATCTGTTGCTGGATAATTGAGCTCCACATCCCTTCTTTTATTCCACGGCTCAAATTACTGTCAGCTAAGACTTTAGCACAGACAGGTCTCAAGTCACTGTGGGTTAAGAGAACGAGGTCAGAGCGTTGTTGGTGGAGGTCTCTTAAGTCTCCCATTAGTGTAACAGTGCCCAATTTGTTGGCATTTGAAGCAGCAGTGCAGATTTTTGTCCGGGCTCAGTCACCATTGCGACTAATCACTTGCTCAGGGCTGTGTAGATGGCTGTATTTTCCATTACATTATGTAAGTGCTTCTGCTTTACATCAGAGCACTGAGAACTATCCTCAGACTGGACTTTAGAAGTGGTCTCCTTTTTTTTTTTTTCAGGTGCCTTGCACTCAAGGTGTTTTCACATTTTGGGAATCTGATGTATATTTTATTTTGTCTTGCCAAGCCGTGGTTGATTTCCCTCCATCTTCCCTTTTCATTATATATTTTGTTCTGCTAAGAGTTTTCTACCCTTCTCTAGGTTGCCAAAGATGCAAATTCTTGATGCTACCACATCTGACAGAACTAGGCCAAGCAGATATCTTGCCTGGGGGCTATTACTGGAAGTCAGACTTCAAGGAACTCCTTCTGTGGTCTTGTGAGTCAGAAAAATGTGCACGTTCCTGCACATTCCCGATGCTAGTACCAAGGACAGAGGAGCTCTGGCAGGGAGGAAAAGCTGCCCAAGTAAACTAATAACTGGTTTAAAAGCAAAGAACTAGCTGGGGAAGGGTTACCCCTATATTTCCCCAGCTTCTTTTAAGACGATGACCAAAGTCTGCTAATGACAGGAGGCAAGGAATAATAATTTTGATTACCAAGAATAGTACAGGCTTTTACGACTGAGTTCTGAGTCATTTTCCGTGCTTGAATAAGTATATCATTAAATCAAAGTAAAATTGCACACTGCATGCAAACAACCACAATGAATTCTGAAAGCATCTTGCTGCCTGCTGACCGGAGCAATCTGTAGCAATTCATCCTCCCTAAACGTTCTTTGTAATTCCAGACCAATCTACATGTAAATTATCTGTGCTCTTAGTTACAGCAAAGCCATTAAAACAGGAGAATTACACCTTACTTGCCTCTCTAAGTGACATTCCTTCAGGTAAAATCACCTTAAATGAGGAAAAATGTGATGCTGGTTGTATGGAGTAGAATATTGGCTGTTCTGCCTGACCTCCAGGAGAAATTGAAAAAGCAGCTTCAGCAGAGACACTGTACAGAGCACTGTTGTCTCTGTGCTGAGCCTACTCACTTGTGAGTGTTTAACACGTTGATGGTTCATGGTTCTTGTAAATGCAAAGATCCTACTTTCTACTGTGGCGTTTCCACCAGTATTTTTGTTAAATTTATTAATTGGGCATCTGCTTTTTATAGCAGTTTACATATTTATTCACCTCTTTGTAGTATATTTATCAAGAATGTTGATGATTCATTTCCTGCCTCTCATTATCAAGAGAAAAAACTGATGTTTGATAGCTCAGTTGTGAATTTTAGAGACAAATGAGAGCATCCAATCTCCTGTCTCCAGAACTGGCTGTTGGTTTCTTTTCAGAAACTCTTGCTCAATTTGAAAGGAGTGGGAAGAAAATTCAGGAGTCCTGAATTTCTGTTCTTCTCATCTCATCACAAAACCATCTAGAACTTTGTGAAACAGGCTCTGGAAAACCTAAAGGTGGTTTTGGAAGAACCACTGTGGAGAAGGGTCTGGAAATGAAGCAGAGCTTTGTATATGGGATGAACGTAAGCTGCTGTGATTCATGCAGAAAAGCACACAAACCTCATAGTTTGAAACTGCATCAGCAAAGCCCTCAGAATAATTCAAAGTGAAGTCTCTAGTGTCTACCCAGAAAATAATGAGCTCCTGACAAAGTGTAACTTGGCAGAGAAACTTTCCAAAGACAAGTTTAGAAAACTGTAGATCTTTTCCAGCTCTCTGTCTTTGCTATGTGGAGGAAAAAGCCAAGAGACCAAGCAAATGCTTTTGCTATTAGGAAAGCCTTTATTAAAAGGTACAGGACGTATTTAGGAGGCAAGAGTGATTTCTGCTGGGAGATTATGTGCAAAAACTGCTTGTGCTGTGAAACGGGCTTTTTATATTGGAAAAGGCATTAATCTAGAGTTCAGTGTCTATGGCAGCCCTGCTATGGACCCCATTCAATTCCACATTTAACAGTCCAGAGTTCTACATGTGAGACTAATGGGTAAAACTCACTTCTGTGCTGTAAATGTAAATGGGGGTTTCAGTGGGAACTAAGCAAAATGAAGGTGTGAACGCACCCCTTCTGCTTTCCATGGAGGCCTTCTGAGATGGCCCATTTCTATAGTTCTGCTTCTGTTTTTAGAACAGTGACAGTTTTTCTGAATCCATTGTCTCTGTTGTTGTTCACATCACTGATGTGTCCTGCTGTTTCTAATCCAGTATTTGTCTAGTCTGTGGGTTTTTTCTTCCAGCTCTGAAAGCTACAGTATGAGCAGAGATTGTTCTGCAGATTGGATTAAAAAAAAAAGTATTTAGCAGATGTATAGTCCTTCCTTGTTTTTTTTTCTCTCTCTCTCAGGTTTGTAGCAAATTGCTCTACTTGGCTGATTGCTGTGCACCCTGCCATGAGTCTGAATGCAGCTCAAAACCACCCCACTGACCTGCTTGTTTTGTTTCTCTTTTCTGAGTTCTCATTTCCAGAAATTGATGCTCAAGTGTCTGAGCTCTTAACAAAAAAAAAACAAAATTGAAGGACGAACTAAATTCCCTGTTAACTTCTGCCTCATCTCAGTTGCTGGGTGCTAGACCAGATGGGCTTGGTGCTAGTTGTCCCATAGCTACTTCTTCTAATTATTTTCTCTTTTTTTTTAGTTTGTGTAACACAATTCAATAATCTGCCCCATAAAGTATCTAGTTTGTTTCTTGAGTCTTGTATAAAAGTCCTGCTGTGGTTTGAGCTGGATGTAGTATTCTTCTCTGCTTCCTGTCTGAGAACATGAATCACTTCAGTTGTGTAACAGCAGAAGACGTCGCTACACAATAGTGGATACAGCTCATCGTGGGGGAAGATTGTGTGTGAATGATTCCTCTGATTCCATGAGATGGCTGGAGACTGTTAGAGATGAAAGGGTGTTCTGTAGACACAGGAGCATTAGCTGGGCCCGTGTGTTCTGCTTCTGTTGCAGATTTTTCTCAAATTTTCTGGTGTTTCTCTGTGGGTTTTGTTAACCGTATAATTTATTTCCATGGATTCATCTTCTTATTCTGGTAATTGGCTTGGCAAGTCTTACGTTTTGGCTTCAGGATAAGTCTTTTCTTGCTGTTACCCTAGAACTTCAAGCACTCATGGAGCTATCTGCATATTTGCTGTACCTCTCTGGTAAGATTTTTCTTCTTCAATGCAAAAGACATTTCCATATTTGTGATTCTTGTTCTCCCTTGCATTGCAGGGGATAACTCTCTGGTTCTTTACTTTTTACTTATGTATTTTCTGGCAGTTTTATAGCACTCTTCAGGAAGATGTTTAATTATGGAAATGAGGATTTGACAGAACCTTTCCCGTGAGGTACTTGGAGTACTTAATTCACTGAGACATATGTGCCCCCTGTGAGGTTTTACCAGTGGATAAACTGGGGCACACCAGATGATTTATAAAATAATTTCAGTGCAGGATGCCTGAGTTTCAGTCCTTAGTTCTAACCACGAGACCACCCTGTTAATCCCAAGGCTGTGAGCCCTTTCTGTGCAGAGAGCACATGCTTCTGTGGGAACTCCATGTGTCCAGCCCAAACAAGCCAGCCCTATTTAGCTTCATTTCTATTATTATGGTTTAGAAGATTCAGAGATGGCAGGACCTTGGTTGGGAAGCTTTTGTCTCAGCTTTTGTTGAGATGTACCTTTTCCAGCCCTGGAGAATCCATTCACTGGGAGACCTGTTGATTTCTCACTTTGCAATGATCCTCTAAGATCTGTGCCTCACCATTCCATGGTACTGTACCTTCCAGATGAACATATTCCTTGGCTGCCCTATATATCAGTTCACCTCAAACTTCATTTCCATTTTGATTTCCCCAGCACAAAATTCCCTAGAAAATCCATCTGGCATTTTGTATTTCCAGTTTTCATAAAGGAGAGGCTCTACTCTCCAGAAAGACCCATCCTCACAGTACCACAAACCAAGGCTCTGTGGCAGAGCAGAAGTTGCTGCATGCTCCCTTGCCTGCTGTCACCTTCCCCATGTCTCTGCAGGACAAATCTGGAAGATACTTGCTCCTTTTCTTACGCAGCCTGCCTAACAGGACCCAAGTCACACCAACATGTAAGCCACTCTTGTAACTGTCTGCTGAAATATATTTTTAAAAATAATCAATTACCCAAAATGAACATTTGTTTGGCTTTTTCAGCTCAGCATTCAAAGTTTCACCTCTTCCTGGGCTTTGCACCTCTAAGGCAGAAAGAGGCAGCAACATAAACCATGTGAGACATCACTTCACTCAGCCTACTACAGTTCACCTTATTCCCTTGAACTCACTCAGTGGTGTCCTTTTTCCATGATCTTATCTTATTTTTGCCTCAAACAAAAAAAAATGTGTTTTTTAAAAAAGTAATACAGAGATATATTTTTAGCTGCTGTGAATCACTGGAGGGCCACAGGTCAAATTCACCAGCTGGTCTAACATGCTTTGTAGGAAAAAGAGAGTGGAGTTGGCTAATAGACCAGAGCAGTACAATCAAATTAGAAAACTGAGAAATCTTAGTATCTGTCTCCTCCACTCCCCCTCCCTGGCTCTTTTTTCTTCCCTTTTCACAGTCTGTGTTTGCTTCACATCTTGAGCCAAGATGGTTTCCAGCCAAACATGCTGGAGGGAGGTGGGAGGAGAGTTATTTATCTCTAATTATGATACCTTTGTATAATAAGCAGAATTTACTTTTCAAATAGAAGCATCAGTGTACTCAAAGTAGGCAAGCAAGAGGAAGGTAATTGGACAGTGAGTCAACCATCAGTTAAAAGCTCTTTGGCTCTTGGACCATTATTTTTAAATTATTTTACAACCTGAAAACTCAGTTGGGTGTCTAATGTTGTTTTAAAATGCGCTGATGTGTCTAACTTAGGGGCACATCTCTGTGCTTTGAGGGGTGTAAATGAACATAACATCGATTCTTTCTCCTGCTGTCCTGGGATGAAAGAGAGCAGGAAAGTTTCACTTTCACAGAACTTTTCAGTTAGTAATTGAAGCCCAGGGTGCTCTGTGTTACATTAGAAAAAGGAAGTTGAAGCAATGATTGCAGTGGTTATTCTTTCAAAGAGGCTATTTTGTTCAAAGCAAGCCATAGCAGAAAAATTACTGGTTTCAAAGGTGATTTCCTCAGAAAGGTTTTCCAGGGTGGAATGAATTTTTTTTTCTTAAGAAAGGGAACTCCTGAAATGTTGCTGACTATATTTTAGTTTTCTTTTTGCTGAGTTTTCAGAACAGAATGAAAAATGGAATCTTTTAATGGTAAGATATGTATTTTGAAAAAAACTGTCAACCAGTTGTACCTGTTAATTTGTCATCACTTGCTCACAGTTCTCTCATAGTGCTCTTTTAATAGAGCCCACATTTGGCTGCACAGACATCCAGTGAGGAAAACGGGGAAATACTGCATGAAATAATTCAGAATGAGAACAATTAAGGATTTTTTTTGTAATATAGGAGATCACTGATGCCACCCAATAATGAATCTGAAATAATATCATTCTAGTAAGTCCAGGTATTTAGCAGCAGATATAATTTATAAGCATCTTTGAGTGCTTGCAAATAAATTAGTGTAAAGCAACTCAAGCTTTACTCTTCTTCAAGTTCATAGTCTAAGCTAACTTGTGTGTGTCTGTCCTGCCAGGGAATTTCATGATGATTTAGTCACAATTCACTCCATCCCTGCTGTCAGAGCTGAGCTGGTGTTCCTACCACACAGTAGAGGGTACTACAAAGCATTGTAAAAGTTCTCTGAACTGCAGGATGAAAATTATCTTCATCCAGAGGGCAAATGGTCTTCCTTCAAGCCAAATAAAAACTGGGGATGCATTTTAGCTTACCTCCCCTGTAATGAAACCAAAGTGCAGTGTTTTGGCAAAGGATTTCAGTGCCACAGAAGGTAGGTACTGTGTCACTCCAGCAGTTAGAGGCATAGGATTGCTTCTGGGAGGCCTGGGCTATTTGGGTAGTGCTTTGTGAACCTTCGAGGTGGAATTTGCCACATGGCTGTGTATAACTAGTATCTGCCACAGGGTAGGGTTCTGTGGAAAATTTGAAAATAGATTAAGACCTCTGTTCTGTCATCTGAGAACAATGGATCTCTTTTTTGTGCCCCTTTCCCATCTTATTCCTCTCTCCTTTTCCCTGTTGGATAAAATGGAAAAAGAAAAAAATAAAACCCCAACCACTCAACTTATTTATTCCCTTCTCAGTTCTGCCTGAGAATGTTTTTTAAAGACCCTTCTTTTGTGAGTTTAATCAGATGCTTGATAACAGAAAAAGCGTTGCTAACTAACCCGGGGTACAAAGAAGCCCCTTCAGGGAACACATGACCTCATCGACAGGATTACTCTGTCACATGAATTCAGACTCCACTGCACACCCAAAATAAAGGTTCGGCTCCGTTTGCAGCGAGGTGCTTTATTCACCTCCATTCTGCAGGGCACATGCTTTGCCAATGTCTGCCTCAGCCACTGGGATTAAACACGTATGGAAATTCAGGACACGAGGCAGATTTTCCTGGTCACAAATAGCCTGCCGTGCACTCCAAAGCTGCTGGCTGGGCTGTGCCTTTGGGCCACTGCCCTCCTGGAACCAGCGAGCTCTGGCACAGGTTTGCAGTCGAGGAACAAGTCTGCTTCTCACTCACAGCTCCCATTGTCTGTCTTGGTTTTGTTGGGTGCTTGGAGCCTTGGCAGCCAGGAGCTGAATCTGGGAATGCTTGTGAGGTCATACACAGCGTTCCCAAAACCAGCCCTTTGCCAGAAGGTGTCACACATCCCTCCTCAGTGTGCTCTGTAATAAGAAGTGACAGCCCTGTATTGCCTTGATGCTCTCCGTGTCTCTAGCACCTATGGTTGGCCACCATCAATATCCTTAGGATATCCTTTTTGTAGGCATGTCTCAGGAATTATGTGGCTTTCTAGCCAGCTGCTTTGAAATCTCTGTCTGGGTGTAAAGATGTAGCTTGTATTGTCCCTGTGAATGAGGAGGACTTGGGGAGCAGTGCAGCCTCCCACTCTGGCACACTTTTGCTGGACAAGGCAAGGCAAAGCAGCAGAGACCTGAGGATGTCCAGAAAAAGGCAGGAAAGGCTTCTGCAGTTGTTGAAGTAAATTAACTAAAAAGGCAAGATCCTGCCTAGTCACAAGTGGGAGGTGTATTTGGTGTAAGTCACATTATCCATAGCTGGGAGCCCATGGGTGTGTTGGAAGGCAACACATCTGCAAGTCAGACTGAGACATATCATTTCTTTGTCTCTAATTATGCACATTGAACAGTGTATTACATGAGAGATTAAACACCAAGTTGTTTGAGCATGTTTGAGCATGAGCTGATTAATTGTAAATTACACATCTAAGTTGCTCAGCAATTAGTTTCATTCATTCTGAACTCGGATTATTTTATTAATTCTAGTGGTACCAAAAATGAGTTATTAAGAGCTTTGGATTCCTGTTTTTATTATGGGTCTCTTTGGATTCCTGTGTCTAGTATGGGCCTCCTCCTGAGTCTGGTTGGTTATTTTACATAATAACTATTACATAAAACCATGCTGGATGCTTTTGATATAAACAATAGCCAAGAGAAGCTGGGATGTTCTAGAATTCAGCAGATCCCATTTCCTGAGGGTCTGATGCTGTAAATGTGAATTCTGCATAATATTTGTGATACCTGTTGATGTTGTAAATCAGATATTGTAAAACCTTGTTCTTGAGGATTAATATTCATAATAATGTTGATCTAGTGAGGGTTCAAGCCCTTATGAAAGCACGTTACAACACATGTGCTTTTACATTTCTTTAAGGGACAGCAGTCTGGTTTTTAGCGCCACAGCCCAAACGTACAACTTGGAAGTTGTCTGTTGGAGGCAACGTTCAGGGGTAGTGGCCCCTGATGTGTCCTGCAGGAGCTGTGCCAGGGCAGGCTGTTGCCACGTTGCCTGGTGCTCTGCACCACTGGCTATGAAAACTGTGACAGGGGCCATCGCTGCATCCCCCAGCATGCTGGAAATGAAAATCTCCTTACAATAACACAAAACATTTCCATAAGACTAATCCTTTTTCAATAATGTTAAACAGAGATTTGTTATTTGATTCCCTCCAGTGGCAGCTGACCTCTGGAATGGCCCCAGAGGGAGCACTGAGTTTATTCTATAAATCATTGTGTGGGCATGGCCTTAACAAGAGTGTTTTATACTCAGCAGCCCTAAACAAGATGGGAGTTGTTTCAGAGCAGCTCTGCTCTAGCCAGGTCATATAATTTCCAAAGGCATCTCATCTTCCCTTTCCACCATCAGTCATCTACTGTCTATCTGTGGCTTATTTAGAAGGCAACTGTGATTACTCATTAAGAACTGCAACCACTTGGCTACTATGGTTTAACACTCTTGGGACTTCCTCTAATATAGATATTAACTATAAGTATTAAGAGACAAATTCTAACATCAAGTTCATTGAACTTAGAAATATTTGAGAGCAGAGAAAGTCTTTTAGCAGGGCCCAAAATCTCTCTAGAGGAACAATTGGAAACATAAAATGAATTAAATAATTTAGCTTAGTTATTTGCACTCTGTTCAGGGTGCAAACCTCCCTTTGAGTTATTAGAAATCAGGATGATAATTGACTTGGCTAAATGCATGCCAGAAATTAGGAATGATCTCAGCTCTCACAAGTCCCAGCACAGTGCCATTTCCACATGCCTGGCTCTCCTCTAAGCTTGCTCTTGATGGAATAGCAACAGCAGCACTAGTATATTCAGGCAGAATTTCTGTGCTTTTCTCATCATCAGCCAGGTAATTCCTAAGAAACATAAATCAAAAAGTCTTTAGGACTATGAAACTGGAAGGCACTTCTTGGTTGTTGAGTTCAATATCCTGTTATTGCAGGCACCTAATCATATAATCTGGTTCTTGCTTCTGTTTATTGCATGTTTTCAGCAGTCATTTTCTCCCAGCTGTAGCTCTGCCAGCTAACTTGTTTTTTTTTTTCCATTTCATTAATAACATTTGCTTATTATATTGAGGACATTATTGATCAAAGGTGTTACTGATAGTAGAAGACCACCTCTGATCTCTGAACTTTTGCTCTGCTTTGAAAAACAGCCAAACTCACTGTTTAGTTTGGAAAGGTCTGTTGTCTTTCTGAGATCCTGAACAAGGATAGACCAAGAATGATTTTTCCATGGCTAAGAGCACAAAACTTTTAAGACAAAGTAGTTTATAACGGAATAATCATGCTAATTTAACTCAAAATAGTCACTGTACGACAGAAAATTTAGTCTCTCATGGGGCTCCTTTTATGCTTATCATTCAGAATTTACCATAGCTCTTTCACTTTTTTATGGATGTTGGCTCCAGTGGGTTATTTTTCCTTCCCTTTTTGTGGCACTGTCATGCTGATGGCTTTGAAATATGAGCCTTTGCTAAATTCTCAATTGTACACAAAACAATTAATTAAAATTCCTTCTAAAACAGCCCTGTCTATCTGCTGCTTCTCAGCCAAGGTAGAATGGGTGGAGGCTAAAATGGATCCAAATGGGTTTATTTAACAATGACGTACAGTAGGATCTGTGAAACAGAAACTATACAGCTTCCCCAAAGCAGGTATGTCATCTAAGAGCTGAAGCCAAAGATGAAAAATTAACTGGAGTGAAGAGTTCATGCTTATCTGAGTGTTGTTTAATGCAGGACCTCAGGGTCTGGATGGGGCAAAAAATACCTGTGTGTTTGTTTTTACTGCTGTTCTTTGAAACAGTCTGAGGTAGGAATGTGATCACCAGGATCGACTATAGGGTTCCCTTCTAGTAACTTAAAATTTGGTTTGTTTTTGTTAATAATTCCAGTGGCATGGGCCAGGCTCTCAATCGGTTTGATGGGTGCATTCTGCACATGAAAACCCTCCTGTATGAGAGCTCAGAAATCCATCATGAATTAACTGTGCAAATCAGTTCCCAGCTCTGCATTCAAAGTGCCTTGATGTGTGAGCTTTGTCAGTCCTCTGAAGGGGGCTGCTCTTAAATGTGTGGTGGCTTCAGGGTATATCAAGAGCTGCAAGTTGCGGATAATTACCCACACCAAACACAACTGCCAGCTTGCCCTTGAATAAAAAGGATGTAAGTTATGAAGTCAGACTGATGAAAAGGGAATTATGGCACTAGGGTTTGGTACTGTAAGGTGCTATGGATCCCTTCTGGGAGGTGCTGGTGTTTGAACTGCTGTGATAGAGCTCAGCAAAGCTGGATCAGCTTTGTCAGTCTTGCAGTGGGTAAAAAGCTTAGACCTAAATGCAGAGGCTTCCAGGGGCTCATGGGTCTCCATGTCAGCCTCTGTGTCTCAGTTTTCCATAGTCCAAGTGGAAAGTGTTTGTCTGCTGGAATTAAGAAGTCTTGTGGAGAACAGGCTGTCTACAGCACACTTGGATGCCACGGGGCTCTTGTGATGGACATCACCAGATCACTTCTGTAACAGAGTGGCTTTCAGTACCTACACCACCCTGTGTCTTTAAACTTCATAATTCTCCAGTTAACAAACATTTTTTAAAACATCCTTCCTAGTTGTTTCCTCTCTGTCCTTCTCTCTGTGCAGTTGTTCCAGAGGGTGCTTTCTCCCTTTCTTTTTCTGCTCTTGGACCTCCACAGACAGACAGATCTTTTCGGTTAATGTTATTCTTTCCTTTTAACTTCCAAGAATAGGTTCAGACTACAAATCTGGAGCAGGGTGGGGTGGCAAAGGCTTTCCAATCAGTGCACACACATTTTGCTGATTATAAGAAGGGGTGTCACTGAGTCCAGATCCACAGATGTTTCCAGGTTTTCCAGATGTGGGATTTCTTATATAGAAAACTGTAAATTATACCTAGGCCATTTTTCCTTCCTGAACTGGCCACAGAGGTAGAAGTGAGGCTGTTTGAATATGGGTTGGAGGTGGGCCTTCACAGTGCAACTTGGAAAGCATTGCAGCTTATCCCATGACATCTTATCTGTTAGAACTTTTGAGAATTAGCTCTTTTCTTTACTAGTTATGATCCTCTTTTCCTCTCTTCCTGCAGTTGATTTAAGGCTTTGAAGAAAAATATCTGAATTATGAGTATTTCCCTCTGGAACCTAACATCCTAAGGACCTATTCATATCTGTGGTATCTAATTGGTGTTGAAACAACTGCAACATTTCTTTGCAGACACGTTCTCTGTGAGCCTTGGGGAACACAGTGGATTTCCTGAATTACTCTAGATTTGGCTGCCTTAAAATTCTTCTCCTAAGAACGAATACAATGTAAACAAAGAAGAAGGAAAAAAAAACAAAAAAGGCAACAATTTGACTTTGATAATTTCTGCTGGAAAGATTCAGTACTGATGGTTTAGGACTTCTCTGAATTTCTGCTCTCCACTGTGATTTAATGTAGTTTGACCTACACCGAGTACCCCTGCTGATTCCTTTGGCCTGTTGGAAATGGGAATGGAAAGAAAATTATTTTCTGTAGCTGTGAATGTATGGAAACAGCAGTGAAAGATGAGGTTAGAACTGCTCATGTTTTGGCCTGACACGTCAAAACTTTCTCATCCCCCCCCCAACCTTGCCCTGGTCTCTTTCTTTGAGAACATTTCAATTTACTTCAGCCTTAATCCTTTGTGTTTGAGAAGATGCCTGGAGCCCTGAAAGTCACATGCTCTTGGCAAAGCTACATTAGCACTAGCACTTCTCCTTTAAAAGGTTACATCTTTTGAAGCCTTGCCTTGTAAAAATGCACTCTGGCAGACAGATTCAATTTATTAATCCTCTGTGCTTCTATTTCTTGTAGAAAATGCACAAATTCCATGTGTACGTACTCCAAGGAGTATTCCAGGTCAGATGAAATTCCTAATGTGGCTCTTTTTGTTGTATGGCTGTGGATAAAGGGAAGAGCACCACGATATCGTGATGCCAGTGCCTACACATGAGCACTGACATTCCCCCAGTCTTGAGGGAACAGAGGGTCAGTTCACGCCTTGGTGGAAACTCTTGAAATATGAAGTTTTGTCAGTTAACACAAACTATTTTGGGGTTAGCAATTAAGAAGCCTTAAAATGCACCTTTTTTGTGTGTTTTTTTTTCTGTAAAGGGCTATGGCTCATCTAGCCCATTGCTACTTTTATGCAGATCTTAACAAGCTGTGCTTGAATACACTGGCAATATTTGATCCCTGCCTGCTGTAACGTTGGAATTATCTGTTTAGAGAAGAATTGTTTCCCCCCCCCCGCCATCTTTTTAAAGTCTGATTTCCAAGTCATAACATGTAGAGGGTGTCTGGGCAAATCTAATCAGCCTTCTGCCTCCTTTAAGAAGGACAGCTGAGATTGTTTGTAACACTTCCATTTCTTCATTGCTGCAATCTGTTTTGATTAAAATCACAGAGGGTTCTCATTTGCATATTTATCGCTCCACATACCCACAAATCATCTTATAACTCTGCCATTCCTGAATTTGCAAAAGAGACCAAGTGGTGCACTAGAACTCGAAACTATGTGATCATTAATTTACTTTCTCACACCTGCTGTTTTCCAGCAAATGTGTCTTTGGGGAAGGAAAATATTCATATATTAACTTTGCTTATTATTCCCCAGGAGTCAGAATTCCTGGGTTGTTTTATTTTTCAAGATTGATTGAAAATTTCCTATTAAGAAACTAATTTCTAATTAAATGGAAAGGTCCTGGCAAAGTTCTGATGTCAGGAGGGGAGCAGGCACAGGGGGGATGTCTAAACAAAAAACCAACCCTAACAGTTTTTCAGCCTTTGACAGCCAGACTATGATGTGCTTTCAGATCCTCAGATGAAAGGGCTGCAGTGGAAATGAAAATTATGCCTTTCCTTTGTGCTATTGACAATCCATTTTAATTCTACCACATATTATTAAGAGTTTTAGATCTCTGTTGTTAGTACTAACTAGTGATCAGGTCTTTAAAGGGTGTTTTTCTAGAAGCAGTCTCTGTTTTTCTCTTTAGATAACATCTAACTTTTGCACTTAGTGTTTATATAAGACAAGGAAAGTTGTTGGTTTTGTCTTGTTTTGTTTTTTTTTTTTCCTGATTCTTTTTCTGCATCAGCTAACACTGCATAGATGCCATGATTACCTTCTAAATTCATAGTCTCTATTTTTTTTTAATAAGCAAAAAAAAAACCTCTCTAAAGTGAATAGTAACATGTTCTGAGGCAACCAAACCAAGGAGTAGAGAGGAGACAACAAGATTAGCCTGGGGGCGGGTTGAAAAAATTTATATTGTCTACATATTCTTCTGACTTGAACTTGAACCCAACTCTCCTTGCAGAGATTCCAAACTTTCAACACCAGTACTGCCACGGTGGCTGAGCCATTGCCAAATGCCCTCTGCCCAAGTCACATTGATAAGGACAGCACGTCTATCAGAGAAACATAGACTGACATATCTATCCTGGGTGGCTAGACCAATAATTATAGATATTGTTAAATATCTATATAAATATAGAGAGATAAATAAATAATGAGCTATAAATCTCATTATGTTCATGTGCTCTAAAGAAGATTTTGCACAATCTAAAAAAAAGAGTACTCTTAGGGTGATAGCTGGTGCACCCAGTGCTAGTGATCCAGGGTCCCATCACTCTGCTCATACCTGCACAAACTGTGCTCAGATGGGTAAGGCTGTTAAGTGTTCTTGGAAGCAAAGATGTGCACAGCAGACCTCAGAAGACTCCGAGATACACTCTTCAATCAATTTTTTTATCTGATGCCAGTATGCGACTCATTAAGTGACACATTAAATGACAAGGCTGAAAATTTCAGTCCTGCAAGAAGTCACTCCTGATCAAGGAAATGTAAGATGTGTGAGAGCTCACAGCACTCTGTTATTGTTTGCAATGTGGTTATGCCTAAGGGAACAGGAGAGAAGTAAAAGCTGATTCTTGCCCAGTGAGGGTGGTGGTTGTGCGAAGATGCCAGTGATAAGACTGGGAGAATACAACCTCTAGACTTTATTGCTCTACATCACCATTGCCAACACTTTTGAAGCAGTTGTGTTGTCAGGATGACAGGAAGACATGAGGGGCACACTTCATTAGAATGAGTAATATTCTGTATTAGATAAACTGCTTGTAAGAATTGGACACAATCTTGGTCACACAAGCCTCTCAACTTATCTGAGAGGTATGCAACAAACATTACCCAGCTCCTCTTATGTGAATTACTGCAAGGCCAAATTCATGATGAAAAGGGTCATCTTTTGCAAACTCTTTCTGGAAGACTTTTAGGTGCCTTTAAATAATCTAGCAGATGATATCTGCAAAGAAATATAGAGAGAATGTCTCCAAGAAGCAGGTTTAAAATACAATCTACATGAACCATTCTGAAGGGGAAAAGATCAGGGGAAATGAAGGAACAACAGAACCTGACAGTTGCTGTGGCTTCCATTTCTCTCTAGAATGACCTGCTCCTGGGTGGTCCATTGTGGTCTGAGCTGTTCCTTAAATATGTTCAAGAAATGGGAATTGGAGAGAAGGATGTGATCTTTGTTCTTCCAGCCAAAAATATGGCTGATGTATAAATAATTGCATGAAGGTGTCTTGTTTTGTAGACCTCAGATCTAGGAGTAGAACTCAGCTAGGTCCTTGACAGATCAGATGAGAAACACTTGATCCGAATTAGCTCAGATATCACAGTAGGTGTCAAAACACAGAGGTCACAGATCAGACACTGAGGAATGCTTATTCCAGACCACCACAATGCTTCTTCATACACTTCAAAAGGATGTCAAGGAAGATACATTAAGTCTTCCAGTATTGTCTGCAGGCTGAGAGGTTTGGCTGACTCTAACACGATGAGTATCCAGTAAAAGTAATGGTGTTCATGTGGCTTTCATCAACAGAAGGTAACGGTGCCTCTTGTCAGAAACAGGTTTTTCATTTTCCAGGCATATTAAAAAAAAAAAAAACACAGTTTGCACCATCATGACATGATGCATAAACCCAAGTCAGCAGAAAAACTACAATCACTTTCCTTGGTTTGGGCAAAGCCCATATTATTATAGGTTGGGATTTACAAAAGCCAGAAGGAATTTGATGCTCGCTTTCCCTAAAGCTCAGTGAGAATTAGATGCAGAACTTCTTCCAGTTTATTCCATTTTCCACTGGTGATGCATCTGTCAAGCAACCTGTCCCTTAAACCACTACTTGAGGATGAGGTACCAATCTTAGCTACATGACCTTGTCTCAGGGACAGAAGGTGTACAGCACATGGAATCTCACTGTCTGAAAAGTGATTTGCAGACTGCAAGCGGGAGTACTTCAGAATAAAATCCCACTTCAAATACCATCCTAAACATGTTTCATGAACTGGCAACCCAATTTAGGGATTGTCTCGAGTCACAAATGAGACCTGGACCCTGTCTGGCTCTGTTATTCTTTATTAGCTACTCTTGTGATCACATCTGGTGCAGACCAGGACTACAGACATATTTGAATAAATGGGGTAAGTGTTAGAAATGGCTGAAAGCTGAATGCTTTTCCACGTCAGGCAAAAAAACTTTCACTGCTGTTTGTTTACTTCTGATTTATTCCCCAATAAAAAGGGGTGAAGTTCACTCTTTATGAGCTCAACATTGGCTACAAAATATTAAGTGTCTGATGTACTATTGTCATTCTTTCACAAAAGCAGCTGGATAGCATGGGAAAAAAAATGATCTGTACACTTTGGGGAGAGCAGAAGGGTGGATGAAGGTAGTCTCTCATCTGACAAATGAATTATCATCAATCCAGGGGTGTTTTGAGAAGAAATTGCTGTTTCCTCCATTACTGGCATTTCACTAGCTTACAACTAGTGAAAGTGCAGTCACTGACCTAACCGTTTAACTGAGCTTTTCTGGGAGCAGAAAGAAAAACAAATGCTAGGCTGACATTTATGAGGTGCACTTGTTCAGTCAGTCCATTAGCTGCCTTTGGCTCTTACTGTACGTGCTGGAGGGTTCATTCTGCCTGGAAGTCAAAAGATGCCTTTCAGCTCATAGCATTTGAAAGGAACAGGTATGGACTGAGGAGGAAGAGGAATTATTGAAGCTAACTGAAAAGAATGAGTTTCAGGAAGAGCTAGGACATCCCAGCCAGGTGCTTGGAACCGTAAGCGAGCGACTGTATTACAGCTGATGAAAGATCAGACAGTGGAAGTGTTGCCTAACGAAAAGTTGCATTGGCTGCTAAAAAGACATTTTCACACCTGTATCGATGTAAAGCTTTTTCTCTTTCTTGAAGGACTCAGATGATCAAAGGATTTCTTTTCCTTTTCTTCCTGTCTCTTCTTTGTGTCTGTGCACACGTGTTTTTATTGCTGTTTCTTAAAGCATGTGTGCATGTAAGAATCTCATCTTCTGTTGTATCTCACTACTTCTGTACTAAAATATTGCCAGCTATGACACAAGTCGTGAGACCAGAACCTTCAACCTGCAGTGTTCTCCAGAGGGCTCCATTTATCTTCATGCTGTAGTCAAATCATCAGTCTAGTGAAGCTTCCTGTTGGGCTACATGCCCTGGAGTTCAGATTCCCAAGCAACTGGAGTAATTTAAAGCATATGGAAAAAGGTTGCAATGAGCTTAGTGGTGTTGATATACTTTTTGACAATGTCTCGAGTTTCTTATGTGATCCAGCCTTTAGTAGCCTTCAAGCAGTGGACTAATGGGTGAAGGAAATACAGACTTTTAACATCAGTTGAATCATAATAGAAGAGGAATTTATTTTACTTACTTCTGTCTGAAAGTAATGGTTTCAGTTGAGATAAGACTCAGCAAGATTCTTTTCCCTCGTCCTCTGCTTGAGGCAGTTAAACCTTTCATCCTCAATTATACTTGTTCTAAATTGGAAACAATAGCACATTCCTTCAAGATTCATGTCTGGTGACATTTTGTTCACAAGCACACTCAGAGCCTAAAAAACAAGGTAACACACTAGTATTATATACAAGTAAGCTCAGCAGCTTGGGTGGGATAAGATGGTACATTTAGTAGCACCCCAACCATGTTAAGAATGAACACCTGTGTTCACCCCAGCACTCCTTCAGTGTTGAAAGCCTTCTTGTTGGGTGGTGGAGCTGTGCTTCATCCCTTACCCTGCTCCTTCTTCTTTTAGGTAACAAGAGTATCAGGAAAGGAAAGGATCTCCAACTTGGTTTGAACTGATTCTCCAATTTCTGCTCTGGACTACAAAGGCCAAACATATATAAGACTCCATCAGCTTTGAAAAGGGACCAAACGCCACAATGGGACTTTCCACCCAGATTTTGGCCTGTGCAATCTTAGCTTTGCTGTACCAGCATGTCAGTGGTGGACTCATCAAGCGAATTATCCGCCAGAAGCGGGAGACTGGGCTAAACGTGACCTTGCCAGAAGATAACCAACCTGTGGTTTTCAACCATGTCTACAACATTAAGTTGCCTGTTGGCTCCCATTGCTCTGTGGACCTGGATACGGCCAGTGGTGATGCAGACCTGAAGGCAGAAATTGAGCCCGTCAAGAATTACGAGGAGCACACGTTGAATGAGGAGAACCAGATTGTCTTCACACATCGCATTAACATTCCCCGCCGGGCTTGTGGCTGTGCAGCTGCCCCAGACATTAAGGATCTGCTGAGCAGACTGGAGGAGCTGGAGGGGCTGGTATCCTCCCTACGGGAGCAGTGTGCCAGCGGGGCTGGATGCTGTCCTAATTCCCAGGCAGCAGAAGGTAAGGCAGACTGGGGAGCTGCTCTTGGGGAAATTCTTGTGCTGGCTGTAGACCTTGTTTAGAGTAGATAACTCAAATCTCTTTCAAGAATGAGCAAAACTCAACCCGTTAAATTTGAAACATAATCAAAACTGGGAATGTACTTGGCCAGCTTGCAAGGTACATTCATTCACAGGTTTGTGGTTTTATGAATCTGTTGATCAGAAGTCTGCCTGGGCAGCTTTGTAGCTGTGGCATTGAGAGAGTACGGTACTTGGGCATGGTGACAATCTGTGTCAGAGTTAAGATTAAAACTCACACAGTCCAAGCTCTTGGCTTCTCTTTTTGTCCCCTTCAGTAAGCTGCCAAAGTAACCGCTTTCATTTCCAAGTTTTCTTTAATAGAGACCAATAAAAATATGGCTCAATGTAAAGCAATAGACAAGCACAAATAGTTAGAGAAAGGGGAAAAAGGGTATGCATCCGGCTGCTTTTTAAACTGAGGTAAGAGGCTGGTCATACAAGAGAGAGAACACAGGTCTGCTCAGCAACCTGCCCCTCCGAGCCCAGAGCGGTCCCAAAGTTGATGATACAGCATGCTGCCTGCCTCTTTGTGTTCTGGAGAGGACTGGTGAATAATACTTCATGATGTTTGCCCTAACGAAGCAGTCAGGAAAGCTTCTCAGTCAGTGGAAGGGGTATTTCGAGAAGGACAGAGGAATCCACCATGCTCATTTACCAAGTGTTGGCAGGGGCTGTTCCTTGGCATTAGTGCGAATTAAAGCGTTGCTTGTAAACTAAATCTCACTGGAGAAAGGAGATCTTCTCGTTTAAAAGCTTTGGTGATTCTGGAAGTTATGTCCTGTAGGGAGCTGGGAAAATCAGGCTCCTGTCTGGCCATGTGTGCCACACGGGCCTGATGCACCCCAGAGCCCAGGAGAGTAACGGGTGTTCTGGATCATTGGCACAGGTCGCCTGGACACAACCCCCTACTGCAGCGGCCACGGCAACTACAGCATCGAGATCTGCGGCTGCGTGTGTGAGCCCGGCTGGAAGGGCCCCAACTGCTCTGAGCCGGAGTGCCCGCGCCACTGCTCCAACCGCGGCCGCTGCGTCCAGGGCAGGTGCATCTGCAGCGAGGGCTTCACCGGCGAGGACTGCAG
>NW_008585404.1:6198-7148 GCF_000691845.1 Merops nubicus | reverse complement strand
TGCTGGGCTGTGCTCCGGCTCTGTCCAGCTCCTCAGCTGCCTGGAAGAAAGGAGGACCTGAAGAAAGCAGAACCCCCACCAGCACGTTCAGCCAGAGCCCCAAACGTGGCCCTGGAGGGAGAGGGGTGCTCGGGCTCCTCTCTGGACCGAGAGGCAGCTCGGTCACTCCTCAGCTTTTACCATGAAAGAAAAACACCTTATAATGGTGCAGCACTTATCTGCCCGTGCTCTTCCAGGCACTGCCCCAAAACAAACAGCTCCAGACAATGAAACGCAGATGAATCGGGCTCAGATTCATTCAATATTGAAACCAGACAACAATTAAAGCAGGTTTTTTTATCAGTGCCAGGCAGCAGGACGTGGGCAGCGGCTCTCGGGCAGCACACGACTCGGTCGCCCCTGATGGAGTCTCTCTGCTCGTGGGGATCTCTGGTGATAAGCAGGACAAGGCCCAGCTGGCAGCAGAAATGATGTTCAGCAGCTTCTCGTCGAGTCCTTTCCCAGTTTGCAGATCCTAGCAAGGTTTTCAAGCAGGGAAAAAAAGCCAGCCCGCAGTTGCCCATAGAAAATGGGTACCTAATTTGTGCCAGTAATTACTGAGCCCGGCTGGGTGGTACAGACAGAGCTCTGAAAGGCTGCTGATTGCATCTCTGCTTCAGGAAGTGATCCCAGTTCTCCCAGCACTGAATTCCACGCTGGGCTGGGAACCCAGGCTGCGAGTTCCCTGCCTGGCTCAGGGGGAGGTTGGGATCTGCTGAGCCAGAGCTGGTTTGGATCTGAGCACCCGTCCCCAGCAGATCACACGCTCGAGCTAATCAGTCATCGAATTGTTTTGATTGGAAGAGACCTTTCAGATCATGGAGTCCAGCCATTAACCCAGTCCTGCCAGGTCCCCACTGCCCCGTGTCCCTCACCCCACATCTCCACGGCTTGGACACCCCTCCCAGGGC
>NW_008585404.1:4822-5745 GCF_000691845.1 Merops nubicus | reverse complement strand
GCTGGTGGCCTCCTTGGCCACCTAGACAAGGACTCTGTCCTCCCATCAGGTGTCCAGGGGGGATTACAACCCACCCCTAATAATCACCTTTTTTGGTGCTTTCAGGCAGCTCCTTTTGAAGCCGCCTGCTCTGGAGACCTGCAGGCACCTGAATGTGTCACAGCAGGACAGCAGGCAAGAAAGAGGAGGAGTCCCAGCTCCTGGGGGGCATGTGCCACATGCTGGGGCCACCCCAGACCAGGGTGGGGGTGCTGGGGGGGACACAGCAGCCTGGCAGGGTGTAGAGGTGATGGTGTCAATCAGAGCATCCCGGGAGGTGTGAGCTGGGGCAGCTGCTGGCCCGTGGAGGGGGCACAGCAAAAAGGCAGCTCCGGGGATGCTCCACTGCCTTAGCCCAGAGTCCTGGTCCCCTCCTGGCTGCCAGGGGACAGGATGGGGCTTGGGGACGTGCAGGGTCTCACAGAGAGCTCAGCAGAAGCCTTCAGCCCCAGCGTGTCCTCAACGCACGTCCAGGATTAATCAATCTTGATTCATTGCTAATGAACTGGAGAACAGTGTTGGGATGGATCAGGTGCCACTCAGGGTGAGATGGATAATATAATTAAGATTTCCTCAAAGGTCCTCTCTTTCTTACCTTGTTAATTAAGCTGATGCAGGCCCTCCATGCTGAATGCATAATGAGAGGCTGCCGGGGAGGGAGCTGGTTGTTAGCAGGAGGTGATGCTGGGGGAAACACTGACCTCAACCACAGCCCTGGGGACATTTCAGCCACTCTTTGGGGCTTTGTTTCCTCCAGAGCCACCGAGAGCTGATCTCCAGTGGGAAATCGTGACATCCTTTGCCCCACAAATGCCTCCAGACCGTGCAGAGGCAGGGGGATGGGTGTGGAGGGGGGGGGGGTCCCCCCCGCCCAGGCGAGGGTG
>NW_008585404.1:0-4766 GCF_000691845.1 Merops nubicus | reverse complement strand
CTGGGATGGGCCCCGTGCCGTGGAGCAGCAGCTCTGGTGCAGTGTGGTGAGGAGGGGCTGCTGCTCCACTCCCCTGGCCCAGGCACCTTTTTGGTACTCACACTGTGGTGGTGACTTATGGCGATGAATTAATGGCCTCTTAATAAGGGTGACAGTTCCCTTAATTAGAAAGTATCGGCGCAGGGATAATTGCTTCATCTCTTTCTTTTTTTTTTTTTTTCCCTGTGTGTGGACTGTTGTAGACTTAAGATACCTCCTTCACTTTGGGGTCCTCATCCTCAGCTCCTGGCTCTCTGCCAGGGGACAGAAACGCTCCAGGCACAATGGAGAGCTGGGAAGGAGGGAGAGAGGAGGGTGCAGGTACAGCAGCAGAGCTGCCACGTCCCCTGGGGCAGTGCCACGGGGCACCAGCAGCACCCAGACGGGCCAGGAGCAGATCTCTGGCTGTTCACACCAGGCTCAGCAGCACATGGGACACTCCAGTGTGGGGTGGAAGGGCTGGAGGAAGGGTGGGATGGCATTTGCAGGCTGGGAATGATGACCCAAGGGGGGGAAGGCAGCTCCACGGGGCAGCAGCAACTGCCTGGAGCCCAGCCCAGGGCAGGCAGAGGGGCTGAGATGAATAATTTGTCCCCAGATTAATATCATTTGGATGGAGCAGAGCTGTTCCCCAGCCTGGATGCACGAGTCACTTTGCTGCAAAAATAAGCCCTGCAGAAACATGTGGAAACATTCACAGCATCTCACTTGGGCCTTTTTTGGAAGGAAAAGTTTGGGGCTTGGTTTTAATATATTTCCAGGCTGCGTTTTTGCTCCAGGCCGTTAGCAGAGGGCTCCAGGAAAACCTTCAACCCCCCAACCAAAACCAGCCACCATCAGAGGGTGCTTTCCCATAAAACCAGAGGGGTTTGGGGAGTTTTGTAGCCACACGGCTTCATCGCCAAGCCCATGGTCCCCCAGTCCTGTCCCACCCTCCTGCATCTCCCGCTGCCCTCCACGGGGCTGTGGGTGCCCCAGGGACCCCCAGCTCAGGGCTGGCTCCCTTCAGGGGGTGCCCCCCCACCCAGACACAGCCCTGTAAATAATAACCATCAGCCTCAGGGCTACCAGGAGCTCGGTTTCTCCCTGCAGCAGGAGCTTTTCCCCCCTTCCCCTTCCCCCTTCCCTCTGCAGCCATTTTGCTCCTCGCCGTATCTAAAATTAAATCTGTTCAGATTTTCTCTGGCTCTTTTTTTATTATTTCCTTTTGCTTATATTTGCCGAGTGCGTTCAAGCACGGGGAGGGGGAAATAAAATAATCCAAAAAAAGGCCGTGGGCATAACTCACAGCTCGGCCAGTCACCGTGGGCTCTGCTTGCCAATCAGAGGCCCGGGCTGCAGGAGGAGGGCTGGGGCTGGCCCGGGGGCTGCTGCCACCAGCAGCCAGGCTCCCTTTGTTCTGGGCTCGCTCTGCTTCAGCCCAAGCAGCCACCACACACGGGATGCAGCAGGAGCCCACCCGAGGGGGTTTGTCCTCCCCTCCTCCAGGGATAAGAGGAGATGGAGCAGCCTCTGAGCGGGTTTGCAAGCTCCAGACCTGGCTGGGACCTGGGGGTAAAGCCCTGGCAGAGGTGGAAGTCTCAGGTCCCTCACCCTGGATCTGGGCGTCGTGGTCGTGCCCTTTCCCTCACTTGGAGCAGGAGGCGCAGCGGAGGTGGTCTGAAGGCTGGGCTCCCAGTTCCGCCCAGTGTCTCCCAGTCCCATGCACTGAGCCTCCCACTGTCCCCCTGGCAGAGATGCTGGCCCTGGTCCTGCACACAGGAGGTTTTGAGGTGTCTCCAGAGCCAGTGGCGTGTGGAAGAGTCTCTGCAAACCCACCATCTATTTTATTCTAACAGTCTTCATGGTTTGAAAGGTGTTTCTGCAGCTGGTTGGGTTCAGATATGATTTAAGCTACTTGCCAGGTAAGTGCCCAATCAGCCAGCACCTATCTGGGTGAAGGGCACAGTCCTGGATTCAGGGATGAACAACCCACGGTCCAAAATGGTCCCAACATCCCCAGGAGGATCTGCTGCCAGAAAAGCACATTTATTTCCTGCCTTTCCTCTTAGAAGGGGTTTAGCTCTGGTGTTTTTAACTCTTGCCCAGGAGCCTTTACAAGCCAGAACTGACCCTTGTCAGGGGTACCCGAGATCCATGCTGGGTCAGAAGGGGGGGTCACCGTGCTGGCTGCACCCCAGCAGACCCAGGGGGAGCTCCAGGGAGACCCAGGGCAGGTCTGGGGAGACCTTCTGCTCAACTCCAGCATGAGAGGAGGATGGCACCACCTCGCCATGCTCATGGCCCAGCCAGTGTCCACCCTGATGGCAACAGTAGGTGCTTCAAGAGGGGTCCCCAGGAGGATGTGGAGCTCAGTGTCTCCCTGCAGAGCCACAAGGATCTGGCCACCCAATGTCACTTGGCTGTCCTGGCAGAGCAGAGGAAAGCAGCAAGAGGAGAGAAGGTTCACATGGGCTTGTCCCAGGTGACAAGGGTTCCTCCTCTCCTCTTCCTGGATCCTGGATCAGTTTTATTTACATACTTTGTGGCTTGGATGGCTTCGTCCCCCTTTGCCAAGGCCACAGTGTGTGCCAGGCTGCCTCTGCTCTGCCTCTTACTGTCCTGGGTGGTGGAAGTGGTGGAAATGATGGGAATGGTGGGAAGGGTGGGAAGGGTGAGAAGGATGGGAATGGTGGGAATGGTGGGAATGGTGGGAAGGGTGAGAAGGGTGGGAAGGGTGGCCAGAGCACTGGGGAATCACCACCTGGCACGTGTGGGCTCGTCCCCCCATGGCACCAGCAAGGATGAGCTCTCCTCCAAGCCCCACCTCTGCCACGAAGCCACGATGCCAGAGGAGATGGGATGGTTTCCCACAAGCACATGGAGAAAAGCAGCACCACTGACTCTTCCTCCTCCTCCTCCTCCTCCTCCTCCTGCCCTCCCAGCACAGCTCTCCCACACCGGTCCGCCGCCGCCTGTGAAACAAAGAGCTCCCCAGTATCTGCTCTACATTTGCTGTTCTTTTCAAGTCCATTCCCTGGCCCTCTCCTCCACACTCAGCAGGGCCTGAAAACAGCAGCCGGGGTTGCCCTTACACTGAATTATTCCACAGTTTCTGTACCTCAACCAGCCCACGGGCGGCCGCTCTCCAAGCCTCCAGATGGTCCGCCGCCGCCTGTGAAACAAAGAGCTCCCCAGTATCTGCTCTACATTTGCTGTTCTTTTCAAGTCCATTCCCTGGCCCTCTCCTCCACACTCAGCAGGGCCTGAAAACAGCAGCCGGGGTTGCCCTTACACTGAATTATTCCACAGTTTCTGTACCTCAACCAGCCCACGGGCGGCCGCTCTCCAAGCCTCCAGATAACCCCCCAGCTGTGGAAAGGAAGGCGCTGGGCACCCCAACGTCTCCCTCTTCATCCTCACCCTGAGATGCCAAACTGTGCTTTGCAGAGGCAGCAAACAAAGGCGGCGCTTCCTCACTCCTGCATCCCCACGCCTGGCCCTCGGGCTGCTGCAGGGACGAGCGACGGGGCACCCTGGGGGCTTGGAGGGAGCTGCCTGGTCCCGGGAAGGTGCCTGCCAGCCCTGAGAGGCAGCTGCCTTCCCTCCCTCCGCAGGGCAAGGGCTCTCCCGGCAGGCAGCTCGCCGGCTGGGAAGCGAAACCGCCTCTGAAATGCCTCGTTTTGTACAAAGAGGGTGGGTTGTGCCCGTCCCTCCCACCCCGCTGAGCACCCTCCGCTCCGCCGATAATCATACCTAGCAATTACACAAAGCTTCCCCTGCTCTCTGCAGACGTTCATTAAGCTCTTTCTCCGCCACGGAGACAAAGAGGGGAACGGCAGGGAAGCTCCCAGCTTGGGTTGGGGGGTCTTTTCTTTTTTTGGCTTTGATTTTGTGTGGCCGTGCCACGGGGCGTCCCAGTTCCCAGTGGCACCATGTGGGCCACGTGCTGCTGGTGGTGGTGGTGCCGGGCAGCACGACCAGAGACCATCACTCTGGGTTTGGCTCTTACATGGCAAAATTTGTCTGTTTCCCACTGATTTCAGATGGCAGCCCTGGCTCCCGCTGGGGCTGTGCGTTTCCAGAGCTGGCAACTGAGCTGGCTCTGCCCTGTGGCACCTTCCCAAACGTGACATCACCTCGGCGACACCCTAAGTCCTGGAGATGGGAAAACCAGATTGTCCTGCAAGCACCACAGCAGCCTTGCCCCCAGCCTCGTCCGCAGAGCTGGGGTGGCTTCAAAAGGGGACCTGGAGCCTCCTTCCAGCTGCCTGCACCCCGGGTTAGAGGGGGGATGGATGGGCAGGGCACTGCCTGCACCCTGGAGGGCAAGAAGAAGGGCAGGGCAACATGGGGAGGAAGATGAGGGGCAGGGCACCCCGCCTGCGCCCTGCAGAGCAGGACAGCGGGTATCCTGACTGCAGCCTGGGAGGCAGGACCATGGACAGGACAACGGGTAGGGCACCCTGCAGGGCAGGATGACAGGCAGGACACCCTGGAGGAGAGGATGACAGGCAGGACACCCTGCCCGCACCTGGCAGAGCGCGGCAACAGGTAGGGGATTCTGACTGTACCCTGGAAGGCAGGACGATGGGCAGGACACTCTGCAGGGAAGACGACATGCAGGGCACCCTGCCTGCGCCCTGGAGGGAAGGGTAACAGGCAGGACACCCCGGAAAGGAGGATGGCAGGCAGGACACCCTGGAGAGGAGGATGCCCGGCAGGACACCCTGCCAGCACCCTGGAGA
>NW_008585403.1:0-248 GCF_000691845.1 Merops nubicus | reverse complement strand
GAAACGATGACAAATCCTTTAAAACTAGAACAGAACCAAAAACACTACATAATGTTGAAAATTGTGAAAACCCCAACCATTAAGCAGTTTAGCTACTATTTCTTTACGATTACAAAATGGAGGGGGAAAAAAAAAAAAAAGAAATGTCCTTTGTATTTTTTTTCCTTTTTTTTTTCTTTTTTTTTTTTCTTTTTTCGGTTTTTTTTTTTTTTTTTTTTGTGTTGTGTTTATATATAAAAAACACCACA
>NW_008585402.1:396-604 GCF_000691845.1 Merops nubicus | reverse complement strand
TCCCCCCCTCCCATCATCTCCGTGGCCCCCCCTGGACCCTCCCCAGCAGCTCCAGGTCTCTGCTGTGCTGAGGACCCCGGTGCTGGACACGTGTCCCCAAGGACCAACCTGGTGGCTCTGAAGCACTGACCTGTCCTTGGGCAGGGGGGGGATCTTCTCTGTAGCCCCCCACCACCTCCTGCCCACCTCACAGAGCTCCTCCAAAGCT
>NW_008585402.1:0-243 GCF_000691845.1 Merops nubicus | reverse complement strand
CCCCCCCCCCCTCTCAGCCCCTTTGTCCTCATCTCTGGTCCTGCCAGGAGCAAACCAAGAAGGAGGTGAAGAAGATCGTGCAGGAGTTCGGGGAGCTGCAGGGGTTCCTGAAGGCCCAGGAGCATCTCCTGCTGCTGCAGCTGGCGGGGCTGGAGGGGGCCCTGGCCAGGGCCCAGGGGGAGGCCCTGGGGAGGTTCTCTGAGGAGATGTCCCACCTGGACACCATCATCTGGGAGATGGAGG
>NW_008585401.1:0-1940 GCF_000691845.1 Merops nubicus | reverse complement strand
GTGTTAGTAGCAGACTTCTCTATGCTAATGTACATTTGACAAACACTAAAAAAATGCTAAAAAAATACTAAAAAAACCCTAAAAAATAGGGGATGCATCATAGGGTCTGTCCATGTGTGAAAGATGCCTGGCAAGCTTGATGTTGTTAGCTGAGGGAGCGTATCCTCCATGCCTTCAGATGCACACAAGGAGCAGCCCCTGCCCCACCTGTCCTCATGGAAGGACATTTGAGGAGAAGCCTCTCCCCAGGACACCCTCTGAGGAGCAGGAGGTCCCTGAGACCATGGGAAGCAACCAGAGGGTGATGATGTGTATGGGCCACCAAGGCAACGCTCTGTGGAGGGCTCAAAGTGCCACGCAGGGAGCGATGGAGAGGAGGCAGGAAGGGAGAAGCCCCTTTCACAGCAAGTGTGGTGCTGTCTCTGGCTGCACGAGCTTTAGCACAAAGTCAGTCAGAACACAGAGAGCTGGAGATGTGATGAACAAGTCACAGATTTTCATAGAATCACAGAGTGTCTGGGTGGAAGGGACCTCCAAAGCTCATCTAGTCCAACCCCCCACCACCAGCAGGGACATCTCCAACTAGATCAAGCTACTCAGAGCTTCATCCAGCCTGGTCTGGAATGTCCCCAGGGATGGGGCCTCCACCACCTCTCTGGGCAACCTATTCCAGGGATCTGTCACCCTCACACTGAGGAACTTTTCCCTCACGTCTAACCTAAATCAGGTTTGAACCCCGAATTCAGGCTGCCATGTGGGTGCTCCCCACAGCCCTTCACACAGAGGTGCTGAGTTTGCCTTTCAGCTCCCCCAGGGTGGGGCCGGCCCTGCAGGAGCCATGAGGTGAATGAGCCCCAGGGGTCCCCATGGAGTGACCCAAGGGCAGGGCTCTGCTGGGGGATAAAAGCTGGGAGCACTGGCAGGAGGGGAGGAGTGTCTGGCTGTGGGGTGGAGGCACTTCCCAGAGCTCCCTGGTTGGGAAGGACCCTCCTGACTCTCCTGGAGCTGGGTCCTGCTCACCTTGGACCTTTGTGAACGTGGGCTGGACAGGTGAGAGCTGCCATGTGGGCACCTTTGTCTTGTGTGTTCAGCTTCCTGATCTGGCTGTTTCCCTTTCCATCCATGGGAATCCTTGGGTCTTTGCTGGTACCACCTATTGTTGGTCAGGTGATGTCTTTTTTGGGATCGTTGGAGGTCATGTCAGTTGTAGATGAACTAATTGACTTGTTTGTACCCCAGTGATCATTCATGGAATGTCCTTTTTGTATTCAATCCCTTCCACCTATGGGTTCATCTTCCTGCTGGCTGTGTCTTTCCTGTTAGGACTGGTCATGGGCAGAACAAGCCCCAACTCCCTCAGCCTGTGCTCCCAGCAGAGCTGCTCCAGCTCTCCCAGCATTTTGAATGGAGACTTTTAGATACCTGCAGGGCCTCTCACCTAATCCCCAAAGGTTCTCCAGGATGATGAAAAGACTAAAATGAGTTCTGGTTGTGGGTGACTCCCTGTTCTGTGCTATGAGGAGCTCTGGAGGTGGGTGTAGGCTGATGCAGCAGGTTGGCTCATGACAGTGGAGGGGCTGTAGACCAGTGTAGGACAGGAGACCCACCCCAGACCCATCCCAACCATGTAAATCCCTGCCAAGGGGTGGGCTGCTATGATTGCAACCCCCCTGCCTATGCTGTGTGAGCCATGGAGGTGTTCTCATGGCACAGGACCAAAACACCGAGGAGCAGCTGGGCTGTGGAGAGGATGTAAGGAGTGGAAAGGTCTCTCCCCTGTACACCCATCACAGTTATCCATGTTATTAATTACCTGCAAGGAGGGAATTCACAAGTGCAGACATGAGAGATCTCTGGGGTCTCTGCAGCTCTTGCAAAAGCAGAGTTAAAGAGCCCAGAACATCCTTCTCGGGGCAGCTTCAGACACTTCTCTCCTTTTT
>NW_008585400.1:0-34429 GCF_000691845.1 Merops nubicus | reverse complement strand
AAATATGCAGGTTCAGCACTGTTGCCTGACAGCAATTCTTAGCACCACAGTCAACCACCTCTCAGTTCCAATTAACCCCTACGTATTGTATCTAAGTATTATTATTTTAATGATTATTATTTAAATTAAATTAATTATTAACAACAATAGCAAAAAAGCAAGAGCAATTCTATGCACAGGATAGATCCAGCCTTATGGATACACAGATGCCTCCTTGTGGGCACAGCTCAGAGTGCCCACACACTCAGTAAAGGAAGCGAGTTGACAGGTTTTGCACACCTTGCTCCACTTTCCTCACCTCTCCATCCCTCTCACACTCCTCCATCCACCCACAGAGAAGCTCAGGAATGGCTCTCAGATGAGGTACAGCAGGAAGCCTGCTCTCCTATTCCCAGGAATATGGTGTCTAAGGGCTCCTGCAAGGCAAAGCAGCTGGCTAGAAGGCTGTGTTTGGCCCACAGACCATATACTGCCTTGCTGTATGTTATTCAAAAAACAAATTAGTCTTGTCAGAAGCATCTATATCAGTGTAATTTTGTCCAATATAAGGTCACAGAAATTTCAGTCTACTATTTTCACACTGGCATACATAGGGTATCCATCACCTTTCCTCCTTCAAACAAATATATTTGATCTGATTTGGTCAATGGGTACCTCAACCCTTTTTTAAGCAAGAATTTAAAACCAGAAAATGGAAAAAAAATCTTGTTTATTTCAGCACAAACAATTAAACGCAACAAAGATATATATGGAATATCAGGATGTTTGTTTTGAAAGAAACTATCCAATAACATCCTATTAATTAACAGAGTATTCAGAGATCTGGAAATCCACTCTGGAACTGGGGTGGTGGAACAGCTTAATCAGCCTTTCTTTTTGCCAAACTCCTAGGCCTGCATTGATGTCTTTTCTGCTCAGTGACAGACAACAACATGGTTTCAGGAAGGACTCACAGATCTAGGATGTGCATAGCCCTGCTCTGCTCAGGGTGTGGTGAAAGGTCATAGAGTTTTACAGACACATGTTCAGCGTATTTTTCTGAGTGTGGATGTTCAGTTCTTTACTCTTTTCTCAGTCAGCTTTCTCTTCTGCTAAGCTGGTATGCGTTTCTGGGAAATTAAAATGAGCTAAATGTTGAAGACCCACTATTGGGTCTGCAGACTAAAGCTGACCAGCTGGATAGCAGCTTTCAGTCACCATGTGAAGAGCAGCTGTAATTACTGTGAAACAACAATTTTGTAGCTAGACTCTTGTAAAAGGTGAGAAGTGTTGCTGGGTTAACACATCATGACCAAGTACATCATTGCTCTAGTGTCTGAAGTACTCTATACTACTTTTTCCCAGATGTGGAAAAATTCCAGGGGTAAATGTTTCGGTCTCATTGCTATTTTTATATAATCGAAGCACTGCAGAGACATGAACTGTAAGACTGTTGAAGTTGCTTCTCGTCTCAACCTCAGTTTTTGTGCTTACACATCCAATCTTGACCAGAGCAATCAGAGAAAACCAAAATACTTCGCAAATGTTGTACCTCAAAACACAACAATTTCTGGACAAATATGCAAGATATATGAAGTGTCCACTGAAAGATGAGCTCACTTTTCTGGTCTACAGCAGTAGAGGTCCAGGAAGCATTACTGAAGGAAGAAGATTTTGTCTTTTCCCCCATTTAGCTCTGAAGTCTTACAGTTCACAGACCTTTAACAGCTCTCAGAGCATAGCACTGTTTCATGCATTTCGTCAGTCTCAACCAACAGTGCAGCATCCCAAGCACACTTGGTTGCAAGGCCATGCTCACGCTCAGAGCTGTCACTGGAAATACTGAAATGCAGTCAGGAATTTATCCTGTTCAACACCCTTCCTCACAGTCCAACACAGATAAATACATTCCAGTGGATCCAATTAATCTCCTAAGGGTTGCTTGGCCTTGCTACCAGTCTTTCTTGTCTTTTGCTGTCTTATTTGGAACCAAAACACACAAACTCAGTGGCTTATCTCTCAGTATGCTTCCCATCTCAGTAGCCAGTTCCAGCTGCGTCTGCAACCAGCCGTGTGCTCTCAAACTAACAGCAACCACTCCTGAGCGCAGCAAGAAATGCAATCAGATTCTTTTTCCAAACTCAAGCAGACTGGGAGAGGAGAAGAAACTGCTTCCCAGGGTAGGCACAGGCAAGTTTCCACAAGTGCTTATTGAGAACACCCTGTCTAAATTCACCAAACTGGAGTGAACACCATTAATTCTTGCGTTGTCCACTCCAGAAACTGAATCCATCACGGAACCTAATCCATGACCTAGACAACAGTCTTCATGGTAGTATTTTTCTTTATTTCGGCTGTCATCTTATTAGTCTAAGGAGCTATTAGCCTGAGCAGTTTTACTAGCAAAACTCCTGGATTTTTGTTTGCTATTTTGCTAGACCTCAAGTACTAACAAAGTAAAACTTCTACAGAAAAAAATACGCTTTCTTTGCGACTTGATAAGCGTCCAACCTGAGCACACGCCAGTCATAACAAACAATTCTAAAAGCCACCTCCTGAGCAAATATTGGTAAATAACCTGGTGAATTGCATCTAACTATGTGAGCAACAGCAACATTTATTCTAAACGAGCAACAAACTGTTCCTTAACTTCTATCTCTACTAACAGGGTAACCCACCAAGGCAACAAAATGCTGTTTAATGAGAATTCCCTTAACACACTTGGAATGGTTGAATGGATGGGTGGAGTGGGCAGTTCTTACATGCTAGGACCATAATGGTGACTGGATTAGGCCAGAGACCTCTGGCCTACACTGCAAATGATACAGCAGAGTTTGCATCCACCTGAGCAAGCTCTCTCCTCCCAGAAGAGTGGTGTCGTGCCTGCAGCCTATTAGAAACAGCCTTTGGCCCATCCATAGGGATACATCCCTTGAAGATAATGCGTGGGAGATGGCACAAGATAAAGCCAACCAAGCAGGTATTGTAACAGCTAAAGTGTGCAAGATCACAGGCTCATGGGTTACCCTTGTTTGTTTCATTGACTACCCTGTACATGCCACAGAGTCTCCAAGGAGAAGGTTCCATCACGTCACCAACGCCTGCTGGGGCAATCCAGAAGTAAATACTCAGAAAAAGACTATTTCTACTAATTTTTCAACCAGAAATAAATATGTATTTTTTCCTCTTTTTTTCAGTTCTGACTGCCAACTGGTTGTGCTATCTCAGACTGGCACTGCCCTTCCACCTGAGAAATATGCAGTCATTCTGGGTGGTGAAAGGTGGTGAGCAAGAAAGGATGAATACAGAAAATAACCCCAGGAAATGGAAGACATTTGGGAAAATAATTTTTTTTTTATTCTTTTCTTTTAGTTGTTATTCCATTCTCTTTGTGTAAGGAAACTACTTATCTTCATGGCACAATTTAGGAAAAGAATTGACCTACTGTTTTCTATGTACCAATGAAAACTCAGTTAGACAACAAATAACATCCAGAAATGTGACTGTTCGTTGGTATTGCCAAGAAAAGTCATGAGGAAAAGCACTGAAGTAAGTCAGTAAGAAGCAAACAAAAACTTTAAGAAAGATTTTAAAGGTCAGTTTATCTAAATATTAATTGACAAAGGATAGGAGGATATGAATTGAAACTTGTATGGCATGAAAAGGCTTGGATGGCAGAGAAAAGGTCCTGCTCCAATCCTGGAAAGCGGAAAAACTTTGTCACAGAAATCATTCTTGGTGTTACAATGCTACAACAGGGTCTGTGCTAAGTCTGATGTAAATCTTGACCCAATTTATAGTTTTAGTTTTGACATAACATGAAATTCACACTGAAAAATCTGTTCAAATTGTATTTGGCAAGAATGTTGCTGAAAATTTGAGGAAAACTTGAGCAAAAATCTTAAAAAATAAGTTTGAGTATGGGAGTGCTCTGGCAACAATCTGGATACACTAAAAAAGTTTGAAATAACTTAAGGGTCTCATGAAGAATAAAAGCCCTATGTCACACATAGCCTTAATCCAGTGTGGCTACACCACAGCCTTACACATTACCTTAACCTGGTGGAAATGGTTACACATAGCCAAATGTCAGCTGGGAACAGACAGATGCACATTTCATTTGTTTCTAAACCAGAAGGAGACCTTCAAGTAATGGCAGGGTGGTGAATCCTCACTCATGTCTCATATAAGGTTTGAGCTTGAACAAGATTTTTGTCTAGAATCACTAAGTGATCTCTGAGTTTAGGTCTCTTGTCTTTTGTGTGGCCATAGTTCTGTACGGACACAAAATGGCTGAATTTAACTAAAAAATCCTCAGCTCCCCCAACAACAGAAAAAAAACATCAACAACAATAATAACAAAAGACATTTACTTGCTCAAGTTTAGGTGCTGTTTGTACTTGTTTCGGTAGGAACAAGCGATGTTTAGGTTTGGCCAGCTGAAAAGTAACAACGCCCATGGAATAATGATCTCTTCTTTCACACCTTCACATGTGTGGGCTGGATTTTAAAATCCAGAGGTAAGACTGACAACACAACAAATATGAACTTATAACAGAAAATTTCTTTATTAAACATGCAGGACATTATTTGATTCTAATATTTCAGATAGAAACTTCATTATAGTAGTTTAAATGGTCTTACCAAAAGAGTTTAAAAAAAAAAAGTTAATATGTAGGTACTATGAGTAGATTAGTAGGAGCATTTATTTCTAAAAAGATTCACCTGAGGCCATTCATATCAAGGTCTGTGGGAAAAGGATGAGGCTATAACCAACCTCTTACTGCCCTCACTATTTGACATCTGTTTCCTGTGCAATTGCCAGAGCCATTACCAATATCATAAATGAACTCTGACATCAAAACTGCCTTTTTTTTGTGAATGAAAAATAAGGTGGAAACAGAAAGTCATCTGCTGCTCAACTTCTGGCTGCTTGGAAACACAGAAAGCAAGAATCCAAGTGATTTCCAGATGATTAACAACTCTGCCTTTGAAAGAACTTTGTGTACAGAGATTTTGTAGGGCTCTTTAGAGTTTTTCTCAAGGTTGCATGATCTTGCTGGATCTCATATATCAAAACAGGATCTTACTGAAAAAAAAAGACTTTTAAGCAGCAGCCACTACCTGAATGCATGCTGCAAAGGGGATTTGATATTCCCAGTTAGGAAAAATGGGAAAACATAGTTTATTGTGAATGAACCAAGTAGTGGTAGGTGAACAACACCAAGATAAACTAACAGGTAGATTTCCAAATATCCAGTGGAAAGACTTGAATTTGTTTCAAAAATATTGCACTGTTTTGCTAAAAGGAAGCGGTTTCCTAATTTCTGTTGCATGATCTTTGACATGACAGTACAAACTGTCATTTGGTTTTGGTCATGGGAGAGAAGTTGCATTGTTCTAGAAAGCCCTGATGGGACAGAAAAAGGTAAAAACAAAGTGAAGAAGAACCTAATTCTAGAAGCAGATGGAGTAGCCTAAACACCCTTGTGTGCTTAGAATTTGATTAGATGTTCTTTTTTTCTTCTACATACAACAGCAATAATAACATTAAGCCATAGAAAATCAGACTAACCTTAACTGTGGCCCCAGGAAAGAAAAGCCAGTTTCCAGTATCCACAGGATCAAGATTGTCTTCTAACACAACTTTTCTGTGGGCAGCATTTATGATCAGGATGTTGTCCAATGCCCAACAGGCTTCATACACATCCCCGGCATGAACATAATCCTGTTTCCATTGAAAATGAATGTTCTCCCCTTTAGCATCTTCAGGAAGGTACAAGATGTGGATGATCGTGCTGATGTTGGAAGGGGCGCTGAAAAACAATGATAAGGAATTAGACTAAGACTAAACCATAGTCAGGAACACTTTCCCCTTATGCAACACATTTACTAGGTGTGACAGTTGTGCTGACTTCCCTGGTATGCTGATAAATCTTCCATGGAGATCTGCAAATACCTGCCCTGAGGCAGAGTCCCATTATACCAGGCAGCACATACAGCCCGAATAGTCTTGCTTCAAAGGAGATGCCCTCTAATATCATAAATAACTGATCAATGCAGAAGTTTGGAGAGCAAAAAAAAGAGCAAGGTAACATTCATTTTCAGTGTCGGTCACAGCTCCTAGGTGACTGAACATTGTCAGATATTTTGCAGGAATGGCCAAAAGGAAATGTTAAGGAAGCACTTTACAAAAACATGTCTCCTGAAATGTGATTTTTGCATGAGCTTTCACCAAAAGAAACTCCTGACTTATAGTGCTTCAGTCCCTCATAGATCTGGATGGAGTCTGGATAGAGTGGAATGAGTGGAGGAAAAAGTTGGGAGTTTCCTTTGATAAATGTGTCCTTCCAACCCCACACCCCTGCTATCAGGATAATTCTATGGTAGGGGAGGACCAGGTTGCCTTTCTTTACATATTCTGTTTCAAGAGCAACACAGAAGAAACAATCCGTTCATCCTCTCTCTTGCCGCTGAAAATGGAAAATGTGGGAAGGAGAGGCAGAGCTGGAGTATAAGTATTAGACCACAATCACAGCCTTGAGCTCTGCTTCCCAGAGCTGTCCTCACAGCTGGGAAAAGATTGAAGTTCACCCCGAGTTCTGGGTCAATATCTTCACACTGCCAGTGGTAATGAAAAGACTGAGATCTTTGTGCAAGGAAAGGATGATGAGAATTATTTTATATTATTAATCACTCAGCATGGGAGTTAGCTACATTCAAGCCTCAAGCTGCAAGGACTTACAAAATTGGGGTTTGCAAGATGTCAGCTTCTCAGCTTTGTCTCTGCCTTGGTAGCAATGCTTTGGTGAGTGAACAGTTTGTCAGAGACAATCCAGAGCTTTTAGGGAAAAAAGGCACCAATAGCTTGCTTACACAGCAGAAAACAGAGGAAATTCTCTTTGTAAACCAAAACATTAGCGTGTAATGAAATGTTGAAAAGCAACTGTATTTGCCCCATATTCACACCCAGAATCTGCCCCCACAAATCACTTGCACTTGCTAAACGTTATGTCTGTCAACCTGCACTGCAGCACTGCTCTGAGAGATCGTCCTCACTTCTCCCTCAACCCCTACACAGCACCCACCTTCCTCAGGAGATCCTTCCCCTCTCACCCGGGAGTCCAGAGCTGAAATCCCACCAACACCCCCAACACAACACAACACCTTCCCTTGACTGGTGCCCTCCTGTCCCACCTCTTGCCAGTTCTCCCACTGATCCCTGAAGCTGCATGTAGTGCAGTGAAAGCCACTGAAGTGCATTCAGATAAACAACCGTAATTCATATGGAACAAAGGAGAAATGAGCATCCTTTCATAATTCATCCTCTACGCTTTGCACGACATTGCTCTATTGACCTATTTTCTACTGTCAGCTCCAGCAGTCAAAGATAAAGCAACATAGATCAAACTCTATATGTGTTAACTTCAAAAAATTTGGCTTTCAAGGGCTTGTATTAACACCATCACAACTCTTGAGTCTTTTGGCTTGCAGAGTTATGAAGGTAAATTAACTGATGTTATGGACCAAGTGCACAATTCTGCTTCAAAGTGAGAAAAATAAAAGGTTTTGTGTGGTTACTCTAAGACAACTCCTGTGGCTGCAGTGAAGTTACTCTTGCTTTATATTTTTCTGAGATAAGAATTCACGCCATTTTTTTCAAAAACTAAAATTGCTCATAACTCGTAATTTTGTCAATGAAATTATAATCCCACTCCCAGAAGGAATGGGAGAATGAGATACTGAAATCCACAGCCTTGCAGCTAGAATTTTGCTATCTCATCAGAAATTAAGAAGCCATATGTTCTGCAAATTGTCTCAACGGACTGAAAACAGGCCCAAGGAAACTGTCTGTGTGGCACAGGCACTGAAGTAGTGCAGGAAGGCGGACTGAGATGCTATTAGGACATTACATATAAATGGCACGTTTTCTTCCCCATCTGTTCTATATGCCAATGCAAGAAAATCTTTCCTAATATGATTTAATAAAATGTTGGTTCTGCTCTCTTAGAAAAATCCATCTCTGACACTGACTCTCTTTAAAGGTGTGCATTTTTCAACGAAATATTTTAAAATCTCCATCCATAATCCTTTGTGCTTTCCTGTAAAACAGTTTGTTTAAAAACAAGGCATAAATCACCATAATCTTGTTATTATAAGAGTGTTAAGAGCCAAACTTTTTTTTAAACTATTTTTATTGAATGTTTTATCCTACCAAAGTAGAAACTTGTAACACTAAATTATGGCACCTGATGACATTAAATGTGGTGCTAAAATGCAAAAGTCATTAAAGTTTAGGCTTGTCAGACACCTGAACCTGCTAGTTATCTGAGTTACATTTTGACTCTGAAGTCATTCCGTTCCTTACCTCCCATACTGTCAGTGGATGAAACCGTGATTTACTAAACCCAGGGGCAGTTCTGTAATTAGCTTTAGTGACCATAATTTCACCACTCATCTCTTAACATGTATGAAAAAGTGAGAACTGAAAAGTTAACAATTAAAATAACTTTTTAAAAGCCAGCTTTAAACACCACCTGCTCAGCCAGAGAGCATGAAAATGATTAAAAAGCTGTAACAAACCTAATTTTCTCCAGCTGAGTCCAATCTGCAGAACTGTTCTTACTGTAGGATACGGTGATGCTGGGATCTGAGTAACTGAAGCGACACGAGCCCGATCCTGGAAAATGGAATAAAATGAGAGGTGTTACGACACAATGAAGCAATAAATGATCATCCAATAACCACAGCTGCTGACTGTGCTTTTGTCACCTCATCACTGCTCCCAATTTTAAAGCACTTTGATTGATGAAGAAATTTCCTGTGATCTGTTGCTGAAGGTAAACACAAAATAATGTATGCTTTATGAGTCAGAAATAAAGTAGAAATGATAAATCACAGCAGTGCCGTGTAATCTCTCCAAATTTCCCAGGGGAAGACAAGTAAATTACTTAATACTCCCTGCTGCAGGAAAAAAAAAGGCTGAAAACTACCATGTAATGTTTAAACAGAACCCTCTTATTAGAGAATTGTCCACATAGCAGAATACACAGGGAAAATGGTAAAAGGCTGTGTTTCATTTTACTATATAGACAAGACAAATTCCAGAACTAAAAATACAGTAAGTGATAGGAAAATGCATACAGAATTACTTGAGCCAAGAGCAAATGTGCTTTAGGAATTTAAAAGAATAAAGGCATTTAAAAAATAGTTATTTTAAGGTTGCCTGAAGAGAATTAAGTTTTAAAATCATCCAGTATATTCACCAGAGCCTGTAATTAATAATAAACATCTGATGTTCATCTGGGAATCTCAGAACACTTTACAAATATGAACTAATTAAGCCTTATGGCCCCCCTACAAAGTAGGATAATATATTTACTTTTGATTTACAAAAGGGTGCCTTAAAATTTCATAAAGGGGACAGTCAAAATAACAAAAACTGAGGCTGACAAATTCAACCTAGAAAACACAACAAACAACCTGAGTAATAATTAAATACACTAAACCCACTAGTTTTCCTCAGACACCAGATAATTCATCTGTCTCAGAAAATTCAGCACCCACTGAAACTGACAAACCCTAACCTGTGCTCCAAAGATCAAAATTTCTACTTCATGAGCATGTTGAAATGTGAGATTCAAAGCATAATACATCAACTACCTTTTATAGTTAAGAGAAGCAGCTCTCAAGTAAACAGCATCTCTGATGGTACCAGGATAATACTGAGTGAGTACCATAGCTTTGCTCAGAGTAGGAGTATGTATTATGGGTGCTATGAGTAGTGGGTTATGTTTATGTGTGCTTAAGATACGTTCAGTCACAATGAAAGTTGTGTATATACACATTTTTTGGTAGATATAAATGTATGTATATATATATAGCCAGATGTGAAAACTGCTGACCATAAAATACTGCCATTTTCCAACACGGTGTACTTATTTTTGTAATTAAATAAATGGCCTGATTAAAAAGGTGTTAACCACTTGTACAAAAGAACAGCTTACACATTTTAATGGGAACATATGTCATTAAGTACACTGCTTGCAGCCCCAGCTCCCCTGAGGCACTTTGCTATCACAACTCTTAGCTCTACAGAACTGCTTTTCTGCTCCGAGATACACATCACATACCTCTGCAGGAAGAAAAACACCCTAAAACATGACATGAAATCCTATCTGTTAAATTTTGACTGATACATCAATTAACATCATGGAAATTATCTGAAAAGTTGCTTTCCTCTATCTTTTACTAACGCTAAATTGTAAATATAGGATCAGATACTTTTTAGCCACTACAGCTGCATGTGGTACATTCAGCTGGTCTGATATGTATTCTTGCTGTAACGAGGCACAGAATAATTAATATTGCAAAGGCAGCAGGACTTTGAATTACCAACCATGTACCCAAAATGACTGCAAAGCAACTGTCTGGTTATAATTTACTGACAAGGCATTTTATTTCTATCATATTAAAACCAAATGATGTCAGGAAAAGCCTTTACATTTCACATTTGCCCATCTGCTGAGATGGTCTACTTTACTGAGTGACATCTGCTGTTGGTTCCTACTGCTGTGGCATTTAGGAGTTCCAATCCTTAATCACATTCGGTCATTTTATTTCAGGGGAATTCAGTTCAAAAATCCGAGAGCTTCAACCAATTTAACCACTATGGCTGGCCAGAGGCTGTGAGGCAAAACAGCAACATACTGAGTTTTCTGTTAGACAGAAATTAAAGGAACATAAACAGTAAAAACAACCAGCAACATAGACTTTATAACATGTACCATTTCATTTCATGTTACAATCACCTTTTGGTAGAAAGCCAAGTCTAAATATGCTGCTAAAAAGGGAAGAAGGGCATATCTGATGCCCATACTGCAAAGATGACAGGAAATGAGTGTTCCCTGTTGGTACAATTAATACGAAAAATGCTGTCTATTAGATCTTAACACCCTCAAACTATGCAATGAATATCAAAGTTACAGCTTAAAAAAAAAATGGGGCCACTGAAAGAAGGCTTTACAAGGGACATGCGCTATTTCACTTGTGTTATTGGAAAGGGGGCAATACAGGCAGAATGAAAAGAGGAAAGACAAGTGCTGGGTTTTACTAATTGTTGTTGATATTACTATAACTATTATTTTAATAAGCAGAACAGGTTGTATTAAGATTAAAGTTAGTTTGGGAAAGTCATCAGGTCAAGGTAAGTAGCAGTTACTGGCTGCAACAACAAATGTGGTGTTATATTCTTGGCTCAAAAACATAAGAATGTAACATTATTTATCATTTAAGTATCTAATGATGTAAAACTGGAACTGACAATTTAAAAAAAAAAATGAAGTTAATCCATTTGAAAAAAAAAAAAACATTAAAAAAGTTCAGGCATTATTCTTTGCCATTTGAACCATTTTTTTTTAAATATCCAAGAAGGACATGGGTCTGGTGTTTGTGTCTTTTACAAAACCAATATTCACCTTAGCTTCTTCCCAAGAAAAAGGAGGAAGGTGAACATACAACTGCATCGCAGGACAGGTTTACTGAGATGGCGTTGAAAGCCACCAGCTTTCAAGATAATTTTCAATATTCCTATTACTTAATCCTATAACTGTTACTCTATATTACTATTATTTCAGTAATGCTAAACTAGGATTATTTAAATAATTTTGTAGAAATCAGCAGTTTGAATGTTTGCTGCTACCTTGACCAGCAAAGCTATACTCTGACTTTGTGAACAAATAGATGATCAAAATTCAAGCAGTAACACAGGAAAGGCTGAGGGCAAATTCAGCCGGGAAGGGAGATGTCCTTCCCACTGCTTCCAGAGATGGTAATAAATGGTTTGTCAGCTCTGAGCAGAGCAGCAGGGGCAGGATGTCACACTGTAAATCTTCATACGCTCCCATCCTCCAAAGGAAAAGTTGCACAAGAAGACAAAACCTTTTGAATGAGGTTAGAATAGGTTTGTTTTAAATCAAGAGTGCCCAGGTTTTGAATTAGCAACGACAATGGGTAACAAAATGCGTACAATGATTACCATAAAGAAATTGACATTGAAGTTACTGCATTACAGAAAAAAAGCTGTTTTTCTTTAAGCCAAGTGTGTCACAGCAAACCTAATGCCTTGGCTATTGCTAGCTAAATCTGAGTGTCAGAATTATAACTACCTGCTCTAGCTGAACCTGCAACAGGGTTGGACCAGATGATCTCCAGAGGTCTCTTCCAACACATACCATTCTGTGATCCTACTTTCAATATGTTTACAGGTTGGGGGGGGGGACAGACCATACCAAACCAGACCCCAATGAAGAACAGCTCATTTTTTCTCTATCCCTCCACATATATACCTATTTTCTCCCTTGCCTCTATGTATAGGCAAGCTTGCCCCTGGGTTTCAGGAACAAAGTACTTTTTCTCCTTTGGAGTTATTTCAGGCTTTTTGATAGGCTTTTAGCTGATGTTTGCAGACTTCTACAACTTCTGGAAAAAACACTAAAGCAGAAACAACATTAATGGATTTAATTTTAAAGGATACATTTGAAGCTCAGACAGTAATTTTGTTCATTATCAAAAATGGTGAGCAGCTTCTGTTATAAAACCCAACTCTTTTCATATACTGAATATTCTGAAACACTAATTTACTTGGCTTATGTTTTATGTGTGTGGATTTTGCCTCAAGGCAAATTTTAATAAAATAAAATTTGCTCAAAGTTGAATCCAGACACTGATGCTGAGGGGAGGGTTTGACTGGTAGAGCATGGGAATGCTACACAGCTCCTGACCGTTGCTTTGTTAATGCTACTTAAAACAAATAGAAAAGAAGAAAAAAGAGGTGGGGGGGAAGTATGCTTCTCAAATTCTTTGCTGCTTGTTTCAGAGGAGTGGTAACCCATAGCCAGGACCTAAGTAGCACTGACCACCTGCAACATGTCCAGCTGGGATGGTAATGACTTTTTTGCCTTTTTTTTCTAAGTCTTGTTAAGCTGGTTTTGGTTTCCTTCAATGCCATCTACAGTACCAGTGAATATTTTACATACCTTATGTTTAAAAATATCATGTAGGTAGAAGTACTAAGAGCATATTGCTTCAGGAGAGATGTTATGAAGGCACGTACTATCAGGCATTTGTATCCAGGTATTCATATATTTGTATCAAGGCTGTCAATGGCAAACAAAATTAATTCTCACTATGGCTTTGCCTCCAACTGTGTCAGATTTATGGAAAGCCAAGTCACGGCTGTTGGTCTTTAAGATTCTTAACAACATTGATTAGAAGCTGGTGTTTTGCTGAGATAAAACTGGGAGCCATCTGCAAGGGAAGCAATATTTTGCTCCTTATACACTGTGACGTCCTCCGCCTCTTGACAGCCTCTTGATAGTTCCTGCAAGTGCTTCCGTGGATAAGCAGACGAGATATCTAACGCTGGCTTTAAGGAGAATGAGTGTAATGTGGAACTGTACAAAAAAAAATTCACACAAAGAAAACTGTAGAAAGGTTTGAACTGTGTACTGACAGTGGCCTGAAAAACAAAAGGGAGCTGAAAAGAATCCTGTTTATCTAATGCTAGAAGATTGCTTTTATTCATTTTCCTAAGGTGATAAATAATGATTAGTGTGTTTGCTAAGGATTGTGATTTGCTGATATCAATTGAATTAAGCCAAAGTGGATAGTATAAATTACTAGCGGTCAAATCTGGCTGGCTTGCTTATAGATTTTTGCAAATTTGAACTCTTTGGTATAACGAATGCAAGGATTTTTTTAAAAATTTTTTTTTTATATTTTTATATTGACTTGTGATCAATAACCAAATTATTTTAACCATGTTAAAAGATAGAATATTTTGTGCTGGATATATCAGAAGCACTGGTACAAAAAAGTAGAACTCATTGATCATCTCATTCTGCCTCTGAAAACTTCCTCGAAAGAAGGTTACAAGAACAATCTATTTTTTTCTTGAAGCCACAACTTAGGCTTTAGTTACAAGCATGATTTTTCATTATGACACATTTTAGATCTTTAGACAATTTTTAAAAAGTTTGACTTTACTTATATAACGAGTTGAGAGTATGAATAATTATTTTAAATGTAAAAAAATCTTTACAATAAAATCTGCAAGAACCATATTCTATTTTTTTCTATTTTTAATGTACCTTTTCATAGCAAGAATTAAGTATTTTTATTGCTGGCTTATTTTTTCCCTTGTGAGAAGAGCATTTTGGCTATCTGTGCTCCTGTGTGTGTTCTGATAAAGCATCTGAAATAAATACCTGACACTAGAAAACAAAAATGTCAGTGGTATCTATCTTTTCTAAAAATCAGATCTACTCTAGATTTAGTGACACTTATGAATTTTGAAATAGAAAGTTTCAACTACTTATTTTCAGTAGGTTGTAGAGACCAGCTAACTTTTGTCCTGCTAGCAGCTTTAGGCTGTTTCTCCATTTTGGAAATGCTGGGTAGTTATATCTAAATAAAAAAGAGTTTAAAAACATTCTAAAAACCTCCACCATAAAACGGTAAAAACCAAGAAGAATAATTACTAAATACATTTATAAAAATGAGTGAGAATGACCTCAGAAATGAATTAATAAAAATTAATCGAAGGTCAAATCCTGAGTGGATGAGGCCATGAGCGAGGTGTCCTTGTCCAGAGGGTGGTCATGGCTGGAGCTGGGGGGAAGCGCTGGAGCAGGTGACCTGCCACAGTCCCTTCCCACCCACCTCCTTCCAGGTTTCCCTAATAACAACGAATGTACTTTTTATGAATTAATGCAGCTAATTTCCTTTAGATCACAAGTAAAGCCTGAGGAAATACTTATCTGGTTCAACTTCCTCTTAATCTATTTATATTCAGAGATATGATGTGCTTCCTGCGCTCACGCAAATTTGTTCTCTTCTAATGAACAAGATCAGATCACAATTCATATCGGTTTTTGTGCTGAGAACATTAAGAAGAGAAAAATAAGTCAGGCAGAAAGTTGTATTTGCCTTATGCTAGTTTCCAGTTTAGGCAGATGTAGAGATGCTCAGCTATTTTTAGTCTATCTTTTTGAGACACAGCCAGCAGGTATGTGTCTGGGTAATGTGTCTGCTGGTGAATAAATAATTACATGATTCTCAATTTAACCACATTCTTAAGTGCACTATCATCATATAGAACAACTTGCTGAAGGCAAAGTGAGCAAACTTGTTAAGAGCTGGATGTAATGGACACCCAGGAATTACAGCTACTGAAACAATGATATCACTAACACCCCAGAAATACTCTTACAGTGGTTCTTAAATGTCTGACCAAGTAGTAATCCCTGTATTCAGTTAACGTTTTCTACTGGTATACCTGTATTGTATACTCAAACATTATTGCCATTGAATGCTTAATGCCAGATGACATGGAGATTCTCTAAGTGAGAGGGTGACCTTTCAATGAGGCTGGGCAAAATTTAAATTATATCACCTTAAAGTAGTTCAGTAGTACATTAGTATGTATAGATAAGTAGAAAGATATGGTTTGTTGAACTCTGTTTAGCAGCCTGGGTCAGTAATGAAGAAAATGAGCACCCTAAGATGCTGGTAAGTGTATTAAAATACTGCAGGAAGGTACATGATGTTTTTCTTAGATCCCTACAGCCAGTCCATTCTAGAGAGGCAGTAGAAAACACATTCGTCCCAACAAGTGCTATGTAAAAGGAGCTATCTTGAATATAAAGATTTGGAAGTCCTTTCCTTGCATGCTTTACTGAAATTCTCTGTCACCAAGAAAATCTGAGAAACATTTTTTCTCAAGCCAAGTCCTGAGCTGAGGTGTCTCTCTTTTCTGAAACCCTGTAAAACTGCTTGCCTTTATATATGGATAGATAATAATTAATTTGGCAAAATCTTTGCCTACCCCCCACCCCCCAATTCCTGATAGGCTTTTCTGTTTTTATCTCCTTTTGCTTTCATGGAAACCCTCTCCCTTGCCCACTGCAGAAAGACCCAGGAGCATTTTGCTGAGCTGAGGGCTTCTCTGTTTCCCCACCAGGGACTGCAGATGTTTTGTTGTTTGAGTTAATTCAAAAATGGACGATTTTAATCGTACAAAAGTGTTATCCTTATACAATGATATGAGCAGGATTAAGATGAAAGTCAGTCTGTAATCCAGCATTTATTCTTTGCAGCAACCAATCCCATAATGGCCCGCATTCGAGTGTGAGGCAGTGGCTCGGCCACCTGCCCTGGCTCTGAATCCTGAGGCTCTCTTTATCTTTTCTGCTTTTCTCCATGTAGTAAATCTGCAACACTCACACGTTAATTCCCAACAGTGGCAGGGAATCCCTGGTACTGAAGCAATAAACACAGTATTTCATTGTAACCTTGGGCTAGCCAAAACAACACAAATCTTTTTGCCTCAAGGCCATTAAAATATCTTTCAAACATGGGATTAACTTTAAACCCTGCTCTCAATCTAGGCTTTATCTAAGCAGACTTTCTTGTATAACTCAGCAAAATCAATAAACACCACCTCACATTTCCACATGTTGTATCAGGTGTGCTAGATGATGTTACTTACCTGCCCTTTTCTTTCACATTAGACGTAATTTATAACCTATGCATCTACACAAAGGACTTCTCCACTAGGAAGATGAAACTAGTAGGCTTCATGTCAGGCAATAGCAAACAGCAATTTGGGTGGTGAGTCAATATTTTTTTATCAAGGGGAAATGGGAAATGAAGCAAGCAGAAGGAACGCAGAATAGTGAATGACACCAATTTGTGGCATTGAAGTTTTCCAAATACTCAAGATTCTCCCAAACATAAAGGAAAAAAAAAAAATAGGGCGAAATAACCTGGGAGTTCAGAAACACTCAGTGCTCTGTTCTCATTGCTTAGAGGGGACTGAATCTAAATATAGCAACAATCAACCTTCATTTAATAATCTTAGTTTCTTATGGACATTAGTGCTTTAAATTACCTATGTCAAAAACTGTGTTTATGCACTATTTCAGCTCAGTTCAGAAAGGATTCTAAGACAATTTTATTTGCCACCTTTCTGGCAATGAAATCCTTTAGAAGCTCATGCCAGATCAAGTGTCTCACTCTTGCCTAATGCAAGATAGTTTATCTGTAATGTGGTCACCAGGCCAGCAGAACAGGACAGGCTCTTCCCTGTTGCTACCACTATCAGCATGACTGTATGGATGTGCCAGCCCACACAGCAAACCTCGTGCGTCCTGGAAGGCATCTTGGGTGACTGCAGGAAATCATCCATGCAGATGACTAAAGTGCAGGAGGTGGCTTAATATGCCCCAAACATTTGACCTCACGGTTTCTACCATGAGTGTTTTTATATTCAGCTAACAAGATAGTGAAGGATTTAAAAGATCAAATAATCTTCCATGCTGAATTCAGAGGGGGCTTATTTCTCACTTCACTATTTCTCTAGGGACACAAGAGTGAATTTTCGTAGCAACTGTGAAGGAAATTGATCATCTCTGTCATGTTCTGCTGAGGGCAAGCCTAGTGCTGTCTCACGAGAAGGCTGCTACAGTATTTGTCGGTCATTGATAGCTTCTGCTAATTGTAAAACTGACTAAACAAAACTGGAATTTAAGTGAAAATGATCAGCAATGGTTCCTCTCAGCCAAAGCTATGGCCTATTTAACAAAACGTGCTTGGATGTATGAATTCCTATCGAGTGGTCTGAATTCAAGCAGAGGATAAATAGACGACATAAAAGCAGTACTGTCAATATAACAGCTGCCACCAGAGCTGAATTAAAACGTGACAAACATATAAATTACAGATGTCTTCAGACTGTTACACGGGGCCAAACTCAGTCATCGCTATTTATGCAGCTGAGCCAAAGTGGAGTCGGGATGTTTCTGGTGGGAAGCAGAAAGAATTGCTGTTCTGTGCAGATGCTCTGCAGAGCCCTCCAGATGCTGCTTGCTCTAGAGGACAGCCCAGAGAGACTGCTGTTTCCTCCACAGAGGCTTGGCAGGCAAGGACTACCACAAAGGGCACATTCAACAGTTCTGATTATTTTTATTATTGTTATTATAACAGCAATAATAATATTAATCTGAACCTTGAATATGCATCAGGGCAAAAAAGAAGTATTTCCATTATCTACAGAATTAATTCAATTTTAAAATTTAGCTCTGCAGAATTCACACAGGCAACAAAGTCAAATTGCCACTATAAATATAAAGCAAAAAATCTAAGCCTGAAATAAATATTACATCTTTTTAAATAAAGTTGATAAACACTATCTATGCTTTGTCTTAAACAAATATCACTGATACCCTTAGCCCATGAATTTGCTGAATAAAACAGCGCTCATGTAGATCCTGGTGACATTGCTAGCTCAGGAAGAGTAATAGAGGCTGCTGGGTCGGTCATTCACTAACCTGATGTCTTAAGGCAAGGCAGGACATCACATGAAAACCCTTTTGGAATCATTGTGTTGAAGATCTGCATCCAAATCAATGACCCTTACTCATATGCTAATCAAAAGCAACTGAATGTGTGTTTTAAATAGTTTTCTCCATTACAGAGGACTGTGAAATCAGCCACCATTAAAAATAGACTGTAAATAAACTAAGCCACATGGAATTTCTTGATATGTGCATTATACATGAATCTCACCTCTTAATAAAGATGAAAGTATAAATACAAATTCATCATAGGTGATACAATTACTGTTCAGTTAAGTACAGCTGATGGCCTGATGGATTTAAAAAGATCAATAAATTTGAAGTGAAGACAAGGTGCTTACTCAACCGGAAAATAAAGTTGCAAGAGTGGAGAATTTGTTGAACAAGAGTGGAGAAATTATTAGCTTTGTTACTGGTTTTAGTGATTATATGATAAGATTGTCAATGAAATATTTAGGCATTTAAAAGCAGAAATTTAGAATATTATCTCCTTCTGGGGAAGAACGAGGGGAACAGGGAAAAAAGGGAGTACCCAGCAAAGAAGATCACCTGAATGATGTATCTGCACTCTTAACTAGTGGGGTTCTGTCCTCACCAAAAAGTCCTGAATAGCTGAATACTAATAACAGTATGTCTTCAATAGTATCTTAACCATATTAAAAGCAATAGATACACACATTTATCCTTGCAATAGGGTTCCATTAGAAAGCTATTAAGGGAGATTGATAAGATGCAGGTATATTGCTTGTGCTTGTAATAAATTAGTTTTATCCATATGGAACCCTGTAACTTTTATCCTTATCAAATATTTTAATCATCCATAAGCTTGGTTGTCTGACAGATGTTTAGACAAAATAAGTTGGAACAATGGAAGGGACAATAGCAACAGATGGCAGAGAAGTGACTAAAAAAAGCGACCCCAGATGCATTAGGTGACAGGGGCCATTCTTACTCTATGAGTAAGGTCCAAATGCTTCTGGTTCCAGATCAATGTGCACATCATAACATGAGTGACCCATCTTTTGGCTAATACCTACAGGGATTTTTTCTGAGAGGACAGAGTCCATCTGGCAAAATCACAAAGCACTCTCAGAGATTAATACCGACTACTAAAACCCTACACTGAAAACCGTGTTTTTAATGAAGATTGATGTGCTAGATGCATGTTTTGCTTCAGTGTGCTAGATGCATGTTTTGTTTCATGTTAAGCCTTTTTTTTTTTCCCTAGCAATAGCAGGGGATAACTATATGATCCATGCAGCAAAAATACTGAAGGAATTTCCAGTGTGAAGACTGTTTGTTGTCCAGGCACTGAAGATCACCTTTGCTCTTGCATGCTGCATCTTCAAGTCTTTCATGTTAACAGCGAATAATGCTGCCAGCAAGTGACACGAGTTCTCAAAGAATCACCAGTTCAGAAGTACCCCCAGTGCCTTCCAGCAGTCTAGGGACAGGGTTTTGTGATTTTATTTATTACAGGCAGAATTTTTCTGCATCATATTGAGTTTCTCGTAAGATGTTTCATTTGTCCCAGTGAACATATATTCCAACTTTTTCAACTATGCCATGGTCTTGCCACTTTAAATCTGAAGTACGAAAACTGTGTCAAGTCCTGAAGAACATATAGCCGTGACAGACTTTCTGTACATCCTTTTCTGGATGCCAGTAATTCTGGCATGGTCAACACTAAGATAACAGAAAGGCATTTCAGAAGAACTGCAATAAGCATAAACCAGAAGAAAGATTACAACTAACTTTTCTTGATATGGCATTACTTAGAAAGATAGTTTTGGGGGTGATTCAAAGTGGGGATTTAATTTGACCCAAAATAAAATCTGTGAGACTTGGGAACCAAACTTTTGCAAAAGTTCTTTATCATAATTTTGTGGGAGAGTCCAAGCCCCAGCTTTTTCTCCAAATAAAGAAAAAAAATTTTGAACCTTTGGCTATTTTTTAGTTTGCAAGACTAATGGCTTGATATTTGAAAAACAGAGTGTAAGTGCCAAATGTTTTAAATATTTGAAGACTTATTCCCTCTCAGAAGGTATTTTTTAACTTAAAAGAATATCCTTTCCCCCAGAACCAATTTTGATTTAGCATATAATAGTAGGATGGTTAGATTTTTTTTAGAAAATGGAGACAGGAGGGCAAATTGCTAATTTGCTCTGGTAATGACAGAGGATCTTTTTCATAATGGTGTAAAAGTTGAGGAGAAAGCAATTTCAAAGTAGGATGCTGCCTTACAAGCGTGATGTATTTATCCAGTATGTGATACTGTCAAAGTCATTCTGTTCTCAGAGGAGTGTTCAAGAGTTTTCATAACAAAGCAGAAGACTAGGAGTTTTCCTTATAAAGTTATTCCTATTTTCAAATACTGCTTAACAGCCAGAAATGATCTAGCAATACTAAGACATAAGGAGAGAGTTATGGAAAAAAAGTTTTTCACGGTAACATAGTATTTTCCATTAACAATTTTCACATTGTGACACACATCACACCGAGGAGCACCTAGCCTCAGGGTTTTGCTACTCATCACAGCACCTTCAGCTTCAGCTTGGTGTCTGATGCAGAAGCACTGTGGAAGAAGGAGTGATGGGAAGAGCCTGCCAATGCTGAACTGCCCACGCAGAGCATGCACAGTTCACATACACCACAGCCGTGGGAACATATGCTTGAAGAGGACATCCAAGGAACAACATAGGAGCAGAACTGCTTGCACACCTCATGCATGCCTTGGCATTGGTCTCTTAAAACCTTGCCTCTTCTCCTTATGGGATTTTTTGTTTTTCTTCCAGTGTTTAGCTCAGTTGCTAATCTCTTAGTACTATGAGTCACCTTCCATCGGAGTGGCCTGTGCAAATGACAGATCACATTCATCACTGGAGAAGTCCAGATATGTAACTAAGGGGAAAAGTCTGAGCTTTGGAGTCAGATAAAGAGAATATTTCAGCTAATGAATCAGGCTAACATTATGTAGCAGCTGAGTCCAGAGGCTTTTGTGCAATATCCTGTAATCCCGAACTGTTGAATTAGATGTTCTGGCCTGGGAGAACCCAAAGACATTGTTTTAAATATCTCAATTAACAATCTCACTGAACAATAAGGAAGCTGCTAGACTTTGTCTTTCACATGTCAATGTTTGGTCTTGAAGAAATGTAATTGTAGCTGATCGAGACATCTGAAGTAATAGACATTTTCTGCACACTTGGACAGAGAGTGCATGAATGTGAATATCAACCCTGCCTTGGGCCAAAAGGCAGTGCCACCAGCTCTGAGTGAATGCTGTGTGGCAGACAAGATGCTCTCATTCAGAAAGGATACTGCACATTAATGTTATCTTGTGTGATGAACAGGTCTTAGTAATTACTTTTTCATTCTCATTAAGGCTTCATCTGAAGTGCACATTTTCAACCCTGCTGCCCTTTAAAGGGCAAGACTACTAAATAGGTGGTGTGTGAAGGAAACTACAGAGAATATCAACTATTGAAAAATTCACTAGGGTGTTACCCTTCATGACCACACAGTTTAAAAGGAGCTGGAATTTATGGTGAAATCAGGAGCATTTTTTTTGCTTAATTTCCCAGTCTGCATCTGCTTATATACCTGCAAATACAAAATTCCACCCGAGAATTAGAGGTGACAGAAATCAAAGGTTATGCACTTCTATGTGGCCAAAGCTATGTGATGAATTTAATATAAAGATATCCTCAAAAGATCACAGCTCAAGCTATTCCACGGTCGATAGAAAGTGTTAAACATTCTTTAAAAAATGGCAATTCCCTTGGATGAATCCTTAAATAGGGTTATGATTAAATCGGACATTTGGGAATAAGCTGGAAACTGGCAAATACCTCGTTTAGATTTATGATTCCAAAGCCAGTACTGCTGAGCTCAGCAGCAGTCCCCCAGCTCACACCAGTTTTTATCAGTTACAAAACCAATCTGCACTGTATTTCAAGCTCAACACAGGCACACGGGGAAATGGGATGCATTTTGATTTTCAGGCTGAAATTTGATTTACTCAGATGTGTGTGTCCTCTTCTCTCCTGCTCCAACATACTGGGGATTTTACTGGTTCCTACTGGTACAGGTTAAGGTATTCCTACCATATATTCATGACAATCCTGTTATATATGGTATTTTCCACTCAGCCCGTTCTTACCTTTTCTTTTTTTTTTTTTTTTTTTTTTCTCCTTTCTCATTTGACCTACCTCAGATGATAGGAACAAAGAGTACTACTGAAACTCTAAGTTTGAAACTTCTACGAGCCTGCACCTTTTTGTAGTTCACCTGCAGCCAACACCAGCCTCTGAGCTGTGGCAGCAAACATTCACCTGCCAACCCATTCAGCCGAAACTGCTGTTAACCAGCCTGGATCACTGAAAGAATAATCCATAGAAGATTTTTGTAAATTTTCCTGAAAAGCAGAATTCCTCCATCAACACAAACCTGCAGCATTATGGAAGTCATGTATCCTTGGGCACAGCCAAGGGTGGGAGGGCCTCTGCAAGTAAGCAACACATCCTAGCAGATTAAGTGAGCTGCTCTGCTTTCATTGGCTGAATGAAACTGTAAGGTAGCTTCAGGATGGTTTTTGCTGGAGATGCCCAACATTTATGCAATAATTCAGTTTAAGAGTTGATACATTTTTCTGGCTTTTAAAATACAGTAATTGAAAACAAGCCAATTCTTAGAACTACTAATATTGCAGTCAATTGCAGGTGACAGATGACCTCAAACAGTCTAATGAACAACCTCCAGTTAAAGCAAATTTAAAGGACATATTTCTGAGCCTTCTAGGATTTTGATTTCCAATCAATTAAAAAAACCCAGGCTGTTTGCCAAGCTACCTAATAGCACCTATTTCCAGTTGAGATTTTCAGAGTTTAATCACATGTCTGCTGAGATACTTTTGGAAATTACTTTTTTAAAAATAGGAGTATGATTTGGGAACATGTATCCAGGGGTTCACAGAGGAATAAGGTTATATTTCCTTTTTGCTTTTTTATTGAACCATTTGTATCATAAAAGCATTTTTCCTTCATATTTTGAACACTGAGATATGAGTTAACAAAATAAGTATGTTCAAATTTGCCCACAGTCCAAGCCACAACTTCTGCCATAATTTATAGCCACAACTACAGAGTGAAAACGTGCAATAACTTTCAGCAGGTATACTAAGTAACACAGCATACTACTACAAATAGCGTTTAGGCTTGATCTGTTCTACTTATTCTGTTTGTATAGATGTATTATAAACAGCGCTACCCAGGTGTCACTTAGAATTGTATAATCATAGAATCTTTGTGGCTGGAAGAGACCTTTAAGGTCATCAAGTCCAACCATTAACCCAGCACAGCCAAGTCACCACTAAATCATGTCCCTCAGCAACACATATACACACCTTTCAAATTCCCCCAGGGAGGGTGACCCCACTGCTTCCTTCGGCAGTCCATTCCAGTGCTTTAGAACCCTTTCTGTGAAGATATTTTCCCTAATGTCCAATTTAACCCTCCCCTGGCACAACTTGAGGATGTTTCCTCTTGTCTTATCACCTGTTATTGGGAGAACTGACTGATCCCCACCCCATTACAGCTTCCTTTCAGGTAGCTGTAGAGAGCAGTAAGGTCTCCCCTGAGCCTCCTTTTCTCCAGGTTAAACAAACAATTCTCTCAGCTGCTCCTCACATGACCTGTTCCCTAGACCCTGCAACAGCTTCACTGCCTGTCTTTGAACCTGCTCCAACACCTCAATGGCCTTCTTGTAGTGAGAGGCCCAACTTGGAATATATCAAGTTCTTTAAATATTTAAAAAGTTTAGAAACACTTCCGAGAAAGATTAGAGATAATAATGTTATCTGTCAATTTATAATAGAAGTGAAAAAAAAAAAAAGGCAAACATAACTATGCCTCCCATTAGCAGACTAGCCACTGGAGTTTCTCCTCTGCAAAGCTTATATTAGGAGTTCTGTATCAGGAGTTGAATAAATGTGTTGCAATTTTTAGAAGACTTTTGAATCTCTTGTGTCAAGTGGAACATTGACCAAAAAGGTTAAACATGAACTCAAAGACCCATTTTCCTTTGCAAAAATTACTTTTTGCACTTTGTCAGGAGAAAGAGTAAGCTGAACTTACCAAGGGAAAACTGGAGGACAGATGCAGTAGTTGTGTTAAGGCCAGTGGTGGTCTACAGGTAGAAAAGCAAACAGTAAAGAAGTTGTGTTAGAACAGCAAAACAATGTACTCAACAGCTGTTTTTCTTTGAAAGCATAGAAACTCTCTGGATACCTAAATCTCCAGTGCATAAAACTATTGATTGCCAACTCTTTCAGGATGAGTAATCACGGACATTTCTGTTATGGCACTTTGATTATTGGTATCTCATATGTTAAAGCTGGAATTTTTTTTTATTTAATTGCATTAATGTCTACAAAACAAGCAGATCTTCTTGACCAGGATTTAGAAGACTGAAAAAATGAACTGTGTGGTTTATGGTTAGCTTAGTATAAATCTGTACATACAGAAAGTTTTTCACTTCTCCCAGCACAAAACAATAACCAAAAATGATAATAAATAAATAATAAAAATAACATGAGGCAAACCTAAAATGATAAAATGAAATATTAACAGAGAATAACATAAATCTAACTAATCAACAGCAAAGCAAAAAAACCCTTGGTGTTATTGCATAATATATACAACAGAATTTTGTAGTAGCACCTACATACAATTGACATACAACCTAGAGCTAGAAATGGGCAGAAAACACTGAGCAGCTCACTCTGTATTCATCACATCACCCTCCTTTGAGGCCTTCTGTTGTCCTTTCTTTCAATGCCACCAGTTTCAGTAGTTCAAATTAGGAATGTTTTCCTGAAAAGCACTCAGGTGTTGTGAAGGGCATGTATTTATTTTCAATTCATTTGGTAAGTTGGACTTAACGATACTGCTGCATAACAAGCAAGGCAGAAGCACTGCCTAAAAACACTCCCTGATCTCATTATTTTGTCAAAGAGCTGGAAAATCTTTGCAACTGTTCAGCAAGCAGAAAGACCAACTGGAAAATCACTTCAAAAAGAGTAGATTCAAAGTTTGGTTTATTTACTTTAGCAAAAAGCCCATCAAAGATACAGTTTATCATTGCAAGTAGATTTCAGAGACTATTGAAAGAGTAACAATGTTCAAGCTGAAAGACAATGGCGATGTTAGATCAAAAGAGAAAAAGAAAAAAGGCATGATCTGGTAGATGGTTAAGTTTACACAATTATAAAAGAAGTCATCTAATTGGAAGAACAGGGACAACAAACACCTTAAATAAAGGCATACGGTCTTGTTGCCAGTAATGCCTGCATCCTAGATCTCAAGACTCTGGAGTTATCTTCCCATGTTAGAGCCTACGCACCAATAATTCATGTCATTTCCCATGAAAAAATCGACAGACTCTTCCATTAGACGTGCTCCTTCTGATCTGCATCCACGCACTACATTGTACGGTGGTTATGTCCTGGAGAAGTTAAAATTCTGGGCAAGTTTAGCCCCAGAATTTAGGTCCTAGGACTAGCAGGCTGTGGCTGCCAGGGGTCAGTTGGGAATCTGCATGGAGGCAGCTCCAAGAAGAGCACCCAGGCGACTTGAATGATCCTCCTGCTTTGTTTGTGTGAGTGATGTAGAGGAAAACAAATAGTAGTTAAGAATAAAAAAAAAAGTAGCAATCTGCAAAATACAGATAAACATTTGAACTCAGGGACACTAAATTGTCATTTTCTGAAAAAGCCAGCACCCAGGTAAAGACTAGACTCAACGACTTGGAAGATGTTACACTCTTTCAAGTGGCCATTAACTATGGCAGTAATACAAAGGCAATTTTATCAGCATTTTTTAATGATGAATAGTACAATTTCTGCATAATTTCCCTGAGTCACGTGCTGAAAGCAGAGATTAATTATCTACTCTGCAGACAAACATGAAAACTGCTGAGAGAGATCTCTCTCATATTTCAAGTCCCTTATTACTCTGTGCATCACTGCATGGCATTGAGCAAAAGCTAGTCCTAAATGCAGATGTTCTGACTACTATTTAGGACTCTTGACACAGAACAAATGTATCTCTCAGTCATCTATATTGGCTTTTCTGTCTTTGGAGACCTCCAAAAGAATTTCCATATCTTTGCAAATGTGTATTCAGAATGTATACAATTAAAAAAAATCTAGGTGATAGCTCCATCCATTCCCTTCCATGTACAAACATCAGCTTTTGGGTAGCTACACGTTAAATCATCTTGAACAGTTGACTTCTGTTAAATTAATAGTCATTTTCATTTGCAAGTCCATTTTAACTTGTATTCACATTCTGGTGTGGTTTGCCATGCAGCCCACCAATGCTCATATGAATACCATATCTCTTCAAGGCAGGAGGGGACAGGCAGTGATGCAGAAGGGCAAAAGGGACTGCACTTCTTAGAGTGCCAGTGTGTACCTTGTTCAGTTAGTCATGAAATGGTGCCTTTAAAAATAATGAGTGGAGTTCTGCAAGAGCTGGCATGAGTGTTAAATGTCCTTTTTTCCTTTACTACATACATACCACCACAGAGAGGAATTTCTTATGAATATTAAAGAATGGGATCTTCAGTGAAATGAACTGGAGATTAGCTGATAACAAGACAACAAGTGCTTTGGGAGGATGCATGGAAATCTAGGAAATTTATCACAGCTATTAGTGTTCTGTGAACTAAGACAGGTTCAGTGGGATGGAGTCCAAAGGTTTCACAATAATCTCAAACAGTAACTTTTAAAACTACCTGAAAATCTGAAAATATCTGTATATAACATTTACTTAAAATACAGTTTTCCTTTTTTTGAATATTCCTAACAGGCAATTTTAATCTGTAAACAAAAATAAAGAAGCTGCATATACATAACTCCTTTAAAGAGACAATCACACACCCATTTAAGTCCATTTTGTCAGAATCGACTTGGTATTAGCTACCACACTTATCATGCCAAATAGTAAAGTGGTTTCTGACTTGAGTTATGAGTACCTATTATATTAGTTTGCATTCAATTAATTATGTTGTGCAAGTTCTAATTTGAAAATGAAAACCTTTATCAGTGTTCCGTGGCTCATATCACCAAAAAATTAAATGTATCAATTATCACAGAAGAGGCATTCATGTGGACTTCAAAGAGACCGTGTTATGAAACATTTCAGTAATGCTTCGGAAAAAAGCACTACACTTACTAGAAACATTTTGCAAAGTTCTGCAAAGGACTGCTAAGTTCAGATGCTGCAGAGAGGCTGGTAGAGAGCCTTTAATAGCTATTTTCCTTTGCTTGCAATACCTCTGACACTATACACCTTTTCAGGATTTTGCCAGTGGTAAATTCTCACCAACAGACACAGCTGACATTAAAAAACCTCTGCCTGCAGTAACAGTCAGCGGCTGGGAGCCAGGAGAAGAGAAGGAGGTCAAGGAAGCAAACCAGAAGCTGTCACATCTGTTGATAAAATACATTTTACAAATTCAACTCTTCTCGGCTAAGTATTTTAAAGCAATACTGTGGCACTAGGAGCCGTGAACAGGAACAGAGATTTCAAGATCCTTTTCAAGCAGGGACAGAATAGGATTCAAATAGTAAAATTATTAGAATAAAAATGCATAATGATTGGAGGAATGAAACAGGTTTTAAAAAACTATGGCAGGAAGCGGTATGCTGAAACATGGCTACAAATCAGAAACAGGTTGGTTATAAGAAAATCGGGACTTAAACTTACATCTAGACTCAAAAATAAAACTAGGTCAGACTTCTGGCATGAACACCACCCTGCGCTCATCCAAAATGTTAAGCTGTTAGCATGTTCCTTCAGAAGGATTTGATTTTTTTTGCAACACTGCCATAATATTTATAAACACTTTCATTATTAGGCTGCTAACTGTTTATAAGTATGATGATTTTTTCGGCTGATTATTTAATCACACCACTTTGGCATCATAATAATTTTTTTCCAAGTTCCTGATACATGCTATTTTACCACATGGTAATGTAAAAAATACAGTCCATCACTGGATTTTGAAGCCAATTCATGATTACTAAGGATAGTCTAAATTACATATCAGCAGGGAGAAGATAGCTAATTAATGACATTTCAAAACCATCAGAGCTGGAACCCTGGGTTTGCCAGATGTCATCAGTGTTTTTCAAGGAGTATTACCTATGCTCAATGCTACAACTAAAAATGAGTTTAAAAATTGGGAAAAAAAATCCAGTGGTGTGACTTCACTTTTGCACGGGACATAAAACAATGTATTTCTTCTCAAGGCAGCTAATGAAGCATAGTACATTCAAATAGGATTCAAAGTAGTAGAGAGGCAATTTAGCATCCCTGTAAGGATTCCCAAGCTGGAGCCGGCTGTGAGGGAAATGACTGAAATTCTCCTTTATCCATAAAATTTCTAAATTAGTTTTATGTCTGTTTAGGACTTTCATACCACATCATCAATATGTACATTGGATTGTGGCATTCTGGTGTCAGTTAAGGATGTAAAATTAACCCAGGTAAAAGAATTGTCAATGTCTGAAGTGAAGAGAAGATGCCTGGCCAAAACCACTTCTGGTTTATGACCCACTTCCATGTGCACTCTTCCAATAGCTCTAATCAGCCTCTCCCTTCACTCAGAAGACTATAGAAAACATGAAAATTAATTTTGAATTACACAGGCTTTGAGCTGGCCTTTTAATTTTTCAGTTCTTTCCAAAACTACCATTTTATGTGCCTCGTTGCAGCTAGCTGCCCAGCATCAGCATGTGTACATTGGTTATATATCTTCCATTTTCTGCACTCAAGTCAACGCAAATTGCACCATGTTGTTTCTTATAGCAATTTCATGACCAAACTACCCCCCCCATAAAATTAATTCTGTCCCCTTCATCATGACTCAATTTGTTGCACACACTTTCCTGAGACTGGCAGGTGATTGCTCCAGGATGCATTTAAGTCTGAAGGATTCATTGTTCAAAAGTGATGTTTTACAACCAAATTAACATTTATCAACAGCGACAAGGAAAAACAGGACACGGCTAATAAAATAAGAGAAGAAAAATGAACCTTCTCTCTGTTTCAGTGTTGGAAATAAGAAAAGAATGATGTCACTTTGACAACACAAGTTCTATTTACCTGACAGCAAGTAAAATGACTTGGATGCATGCTGGATCAAGAGATTTCCCTTGCAAACTATTGCAATAGACTTTGGTTAGCATCTAACCAGGATATTCCTGGAGTGCTCTTCTGTGGCCGTATCGCCTTCCCTATGAGCCTGTCCACCGAACACCAAACTTTCAAAGCACACCAACACCTCTGCAGCAACACAGCCTTGATTCATAGCTGCAGTCCCAGCCCCAGCAAATAATCCAGCCTTCACTTACCAGTTCTCTGGGACCATATGGCTCACAGAAAGTGACGGCGTTGCCATGCATTATCACACCACACTGCTCTCCAACCTCACAGTTACTGCATTCAGACCTGCGGGAAGAACATACCATGTTCAAACTGAAAATCAGAAACCATAAATTTGAGACCACATCCAACTTGTAAGCTGTAAAATAAAAGAATTATATCTTGATGCTCAGACAAATTGGACTGTTTTGTAATCATGGCGCTGAACATAAAGGTTGAACAGTTGTACATATGATGTACTAGAACTGCTTCTCAAGAAAGACCCTTGTGAATAAGTACTGGCTCTCTGTAAACTGTTCCTCCTCCAAAAATTAGTATCCCTGCTCATCAACTGCAAAACATCACACCATGGGAAACCAAGGTGAACTCTTACATGCATAATTTACCCTTGTCATGGTTACAGGGGCTGGGACCAGTTTATCCTTATGTGGGTAGAACCAAAACTGTATATTCTATACTCTCTATGTCAGTGCTCATGGGCTGTTAAGAAAATCATGGGTAGCAGCTGCCCAGGACAGACCTCACACCCCAGGCTATAACAGATAAGGAAAGAGGTTCAAGGTCAGGGGAGATGTTAACACCTTCCCACCCAGCAGGAGGAGTCCTCCCTGTTAATGGGCCCATCCATGCCTCGCCCCATGACTCATACAGAACTCCCTCCAGGAGCTATTTCTGTTTAATGGACCATCAAGGACCCACTGCATGACTCATAGACTGATATCAACCCATTGTGAGATGCTCCACCCAGGAGGAGGAGCCAAGTGCTCCCACCTGGATATAAACTGGGGTTAAGTACAGCACAGGGGGCCTTACCCACTGGATTTCCAGAGGACAAGAGCTACCAGATCTTTTCTACGAGACCACTGTTTCATCTGGACTGCTACCACCACCCTAACGACAGAGTATCAGGTTGTATTCTGACTCTGTCTGTGGTTTTCCTTTGTATTATTGCTTTTATTTTATTTTTTTTTCTTATTAAATTGTATTTCTGACTTGGAGTCTCTCGCTGGTTTGTTTTCAAACCATTACAACCCTGAAGTTAGTCTTCTTCCAAAATCCTTACTACACATTTGGTAAACCATATGTAAACCCACCATCATGGAGTTACCATTTAGAGCAGCTCAGGAGAAGTGGTTAGGATCACGCCCCCTCCAGCCCACGGGGTTATTTACCCCGATGAGCTGACTGAAGGTTGTAAACCCTACCTGAATCTAAGGCTCCTACAGCCCAGCTGCTACAACACGGGTCTTGCTGCTTATTTCTATTTCTATTTGTCATATCCCACATTCCTAGGAACAGAGTTGCCACACTATTCAACTTTTAGAGGAAAAAGCCTGAAGAAAATCTCAGAGAGGTTGGTAAGTGCCACTGAGCCAACTAGTTGCACTTCTCCTGGCATTAGTTTAGTATGAAGGACTTTGTGGGCAGCCTGACTGCAGAGCAGAGGGTTAGGGCCATCTCCCTTACCTTCAAGAATCATGGAATTGGCTCTTGGCATGAGCAGCATATTTAAAAAAAAAAAAAAAAAAAATTGGAGATTTTCAGAGCCCTTGGCAAAATGCCTGTGATGCAGCAGATCAGCATTGCCTTCGGGCATCCAAAGCTCAGCTTTCACATCAAATCTTCAGACAGATATTTGCTCCCAGAGCAACACTATTGTAAGCAAGGGTGAACTCACTCCAAACCTTCTTATTTCTCGCTGATTTTTGTCAGTACTTTGATAACTGGCATTTTTTGAGTTTGAATTGCAGTAAACTTATGTAAGGGTGTAGGCAGTTTTTCTTTGGCTTCTCCCATGCAGAGTGCCTCAAACTTGACCCGCCATTCTGATGGGTAATGACATTAAAATACACATTCCTATACACACAGCCCAGATGTAGTTTAGTAGCATGCAAAAGTTTGGTTTTCTGCTGTCTTTTCATTCTCTGGATAATTTCTGAATAGCATTACTTACAGGAAATCAGATGGAAAGGAAGAAATCTCAAGGAGATAGGGATTACCATCAATGCATGTGAGAGAGTTTTCAATATTTAATATATAGTTGATTCTTATACAAATTTCCTTACATTTTTTTCACCTCTTTTCCTAGTTTATGTTGCTTGTCTTTTCCATAATAAATATTGTGTTAAACCTCTGCAAGTCCTTCTCTAAACTTCCTGGGGCAGGATTTTTCTATTCCCAAGTATCTGAAAATCATCAGCCCTCCATGGTTCTGAATGGGGCAAATGATATCTCCATCTGCGCTGGGAGGAAGAGGCTGGTAATGTTGTCAGGTACCCCTTGGGGCTTTTCCCTGTAGGGTATGAATCTAAAAGGTCTGAGCATGGGAGGATGGGCTGCTGTGAGCCCAGGTAGTAATTAGAAATAATGTTTAAATTAATTTTTAAAGTATGTGTTTGAGCTACCTCTTGGTCTGCTCCTGTAGCAGACTGGGGTTCCTCACCACTACTCTAGCTGCTCAGTATAGCAAAATGGGCAACTTTTGGCAGAATGGGTTAACTCTGGGCAGTGTACAATACCCTGCAGGTCTGTCAGAGCTAAGCTTTGCTGAGCAATAGATGTTAGGTTTTCAGATGCATAGATGTGGTGAATAATTGATTGCACTTGTTATTTTGGATCTCCTCAGCTGGTCCTGGGTGTATTCAGCACAGAACTGGCTTTCTTATGCCCAAGTCCATTACAGAAGTCAAAAATGAATGCCTTGTTTCCACTTTCTAAATCCCTCCCTTATTCTGAGATTTTATTAAAGGTCAGTTTCAGCTTCGCTTCCCAAAACAAAGTCAGATTTGAAAAATCCCTGAGTTCTTTTCCTGCATGAGCATGTCAACAAAGTCATTCAGCGGTTCATACTAATGGGTCTAGGATACTGAATTTAAGCAGAAAAATTAAATCCATTAATAATGTAGTTCCTATTGACTTCAGTGAGTTAATATTTACTTATAGAGGCCACAGTAGGCCCATAACTCTTATTCTCAATATAAGTCAAGAAGAGAGTGTGTGAGTGAACAAAATTGTACTTTAAGAGAAAGTAAAGAAACAGAGTTCATGAAAGACATTTTTTATTGCTATCTAAATTTCACTTTATCACTAAATTCTGACGAAGAACAGAGGGATATGAACTAGAAGAATAACTAGAATTCAGGCTGTTTATGACCATTACTTTTGTTATCTGTTCTTACATTTTTGAGTTTTATAGTGGAGTATTTGCCTGAACTCCTGGTATGTGCAGGGACAGACGGATGTAGAAGGAAAACTTTGCCTATGAATACTATTTAGGGACCACTTATTCCCTCATGAAAGGTCAGGCTATGTAATCCAAAAGATATTTTAATTTTGTAATTCTCATATTTCAGTGAATACAAAGTGATTCAGCTGCTCATCTATTCTACTTCTGTAACGTGGTCTATGAAATGCTGTCTGGAAATCCAGAAGCACTGTCCTTCTAATACAGCTGCCCCATCATCACTTGTCTTTTCTAGGTTGTCTCCTCTCATAAGAAATTGGATGGCTCTTGGTAATCCTGATTCAAATCTTTGCGCTCTCTTTGAAACACATTAACTCTGACAATAAATTGCTCACTAGCTTGACATAAATGCATGAAGAGTAAGATAATTGATCTGCTGTTCCTGAGAACATTGCCATAGTATTACATGTTTCGAAACAATCCAATTTGCTCCTCTTCTGGTGCAGACAGGAAGGTTAATTTCTTTTGCATTTATACAAACAGGAGGTAGTATTAACTGCCTTGGCTGGGTGCAGCATTTTACATTATCTTTCTCACCTACCTGGTCTAAAATCTTAGCATGTTAAAATCACTTCAGCTTTCTCTTCACAGCTGGTACTAGCTGCCACTGTTGACATGTGTCATATTCATCTAGATGTCTTCTCTACAGACCTGCCATTGCTCTCATCTCTGGCTTAGAGTCCCACCTCTGTGTACTATTGTTCTTCACTTTGCTGAAGGGGAAACATCTGCTGTTTTCTCAGTCCTATTTGTCATCTCATTTCCCTCCACAATACCTAAATTCGTGGACATTAACTAACTGATGTCTTTTGTGATGTTTGGACTACAAAGAAGATAAACATCTCAAGTGACCAAGAGATTTTTAGACATAAATCTTTCTGAAGTTTAATCCCACAGTTTTAGTGCAATTTGGAAACCACGTTAGGACTTCTCTCCCCTGTCACAATGCTTTTCTCCACCTCTTTACCATTGGAAATATCACTGTACCTCTTCATTTCTCATATGCCATGAAGAAATGATGGAACCTGTCTCTTATTGATTGAGTTTACATGCTCAGCTTTTCTTCATGTCATCTTCGAGCAGTGTGTCTTCTGTAAGTCATTGCTGTTTGGACTGCTGATGGGCTTTGAGATGAAACATGGCATCAAGTTGGGCAGGAGAGATTAGCCAGCCAAAGGCTTCTGTACAGTGTCTTTCTTTTTTAAATGTACTGAATTCCCTGTTGTCTACAGCCCTGATCTTAAAACTAAGTGCTTTATACAGAAACATACATTAATGCCAGCATGTCTTCTTTACTAATTGTACTGGTTTGAGGGGGGGGGGAGTGGCTGGGATTGTGG